>NC_136815.1:65282497-65439054 GCF_951394365.1 Tetrao urogallus
AAGTAGGCTTTGAATACTTGTGAAATAAGCAGAAAGAGAAGAGGTTCAAAATTTGTTTGCAACCCTGACTTGCCTGGGCAGATAGTAGCTACATTCAAAAAGTAGGAATATACTTTCATTAGTCTTTAACAGTAGATTAGCATGTTTGTTGTCCCCAAAATTGTGTCAAAAGATTTGTCAGGAGATTTCACACTAATGCCAACTAATTCAGTAGGAAAAATCTAGAGATTGCATTATGATATTCTTTACAAGAATCTTCTTCTCCTTTTGAGGAAATGTAGAAAAAAAATAGATATAAAATATCTATAGAAAAAAAAAATCCTTTAAATCCTGAGCTTTAAAAAGAAAAAAAAAATCTTTTTTGCAAAGTTATAACATACTTACAAATTATTAAATCTAAAGCATGCTTCATCCACCCACAGAATCACAGTTTTCATAGTTCATCTATAGAATATCCCAAAAACATGGTCTTAAGTCAGTGGATCACAAAGCACTTGATTACAAATGTCAAAGCTCATTTGAGAATGCAACATCCTTTCACTTTGGAAATGCATTATTACAGTGACTGGATTGAGGCACATTATGAAGATAGAGGAATCTCAAAGAAGTCACGTTTATCAAGAAAGACAAAATAATTGCAAACTGAATACCATTTTCACAAATTAATGGCTTTTTTGCTAAAGCTTTGCAAATTAAGCAGTCTTATGTTTAGCTGTACATTCTTCAGGGCAGGTCTCAATGCCTTTTCTGAACAAGGATTACTTACAAGATCATAATGTTGTAATTAAGTCAGTGACCACTCATGTATAAATGAGTTTAGCATAGCAATCATCGATTAAAAATTAATTAGTATTTGCCAATGCTTTATCATTCAATTTAAATGAACATTGTGTTTTGATTAAACCTTTCTGAATAAGCTTTGAGTTTCAATACTTGTGGTACTCTTCTTGATCAGCAAGTCTTCAGTCATGAGACTTGTATAGTAAAAGTAATACAGAATGTACTAAATTACAGAATTTAGTGACCATATGTATTTTATTACAGAAAAATGATCGGGCCAGTAAAAAAGGTAAATAAGAAGTGACTTCCCATTCTAACCACAAGAGTTTTCTGTTCTATTATTGTGTGTGTGTGTGTGTTATTTGTGCATTTATTTATTTGTAATTCCCTTCTCCCCCCAGATATTCAAAAAGCTATTCAGTTTAGAAGTTTTCATGGAATAGGAAAATTAATAATCCTTAGTCACAAAACTAATGGAAATCAGGCCTGTCCATTTTGACTTCTTAGAAGAATCAATAATATTTTTTAAGTTGTGCTGTGTTTTTTGGTTGATTTGGTTTGGTTGGTTGGTTGGTTTTCAGTGTGATATATCTTGTATTCTTAAGTGAACTTGTTTACACTCCATAGAATACCTGTCAAATCATTACAAATGTTTGCCAGGTTACTATGTCAGTGTTTCAGTTGGCCCATTTATTTGCAGTAGAATCACATGAAGTGTACCACCAGCCAGAAACTGATTTCATTCCAAAATATTTTTAATTAATAAAGACAGATTGTAGGATTATAATTAGGAAGTTCCCTGGGAAAAATAATGCTATCAAAAGAAAAGAAAATATAAAAATTAAAAGAAATACTATACAGATGAAAGATGTTTTAAAACAGACATTCACAGTCTCAATTATAAAGGTAGAATGCGATAAAATCCAAACCATTTCCAGACAGGAAGCAGTTTTCAGTTTTTTGTTTTTTTTTTTTTTTATTTATTATTATTATTTTTTATTAGAGAGAACACAAAGGAAAACAAAATAAACAAACCAAGTGTCCTGTGTCAACACAGCCATTTCACAGGTGTAATTCCTACTGAGGAACAAACATGAAACAGGGCATTTTTTTGTTTTCTAATCACTGTGCAATGACCGCTTCTATCTGAAAATAGCTGATATACTATCATCTGTGCTTTTGTGCTATATGGATTTTCTTATCAGTTGGCATCTTGGTCTGCAATGTAATATAATTTGCTGAGTGTCTAATGGAAGAGATAAAAAAAATCTACTGTGGTAGACATTACACCAGTGTACAATTCTGACTTTCCTGTTTGTGTATTTTGAGGGTACTTAGGGAATCACTTTTGTATTGTTTCTTAATAGAGCTCTTGCATGCTTTTTCAGTATTATCTGCCTAGAAGTCCCTCATTAGTCAAACTTGTTTCTATTATTTTGTTGATATGAGTAGATTTGGAGCCCTCAACACTAATTAGTCTATCAGTCTTTCAGGCTGTAATGCCTATGAAACATCTGGCATCAGAACGTATGAAGGATACACAATTTTATGAAAGTATTCAACTCTTACTATTTAGCCTATTTGTTATGTGTATTGTAATGTTTTTTCTTCCTACCTTACTGAGATGCCTCCCAATACTTCACTGTTTAGTGTCTCCTTGTCTATCTTGGTGTTGTCAATCTTCCTTGCACTGGTATAATACACAGTTACTATTTTCCTTTATTTCCTTTATTAATCTATTTATGTTATAGGTTTATACTTAGCACATAGGTGTACATATTCTTTAGCAAGACTCTAAGTTGCTAAATATAATGTAAAATGTGTTAAGTCTGTGTCAAAATCCTGTGACAAAATCCTGCTAATGAGTCCATTGTGTATTTGATCTTATTTAAATGTGCACTGGATGTGCTTACACATGCAAAAAATAAAAATAAAAAAAAGAGAAACTAAGTATTTTCCTAGCAACAGAGAAAGCAGGAAGCAGGTAGTATTTCTCCATGGGTGAAATATTGTAAGACTTTTAACCATCAGTTTCCCTAAGCACTGTCTGTAAATTAATGAAATAGTAAAAAAGAGAATAAATATTTCTCAATAGTCAGGTCCCTTGTATCAGGGAATTCATCATTTCAACTAAGCATTAATATAATTACCTTTTTTTTTTTTTTCTCACACATTCCTAGGCATCAATCATTTTTAGAAATTGGCATTAATTCCTGCAAGTTTACCTCTTACCTATTTGTTAGCACTGAACATTATTTTGGATGGAATCATCTTCTGTCAGTTTAGAGAGTTTTGTATTTATGTATTGATTTATTTATTCAAACATACCCTTATAAAGATAGATTTCTTTGAATGTAATAGCAATTTACTTTTTAGATTTGCTTTCCTTTTTTCTGCCTTTTTTTAAGGAAACACATTACCTACTATTGATTATCTTGATTGTTGTGATTCCTAGAAATACAAAACACCACTTACTTCTGGTAAGTTCCAGATACTTCACAGCACCTCAGTGTCACAGAGCAGCTATAAAGATGGTTGACCAACTAATCAGGCTGCTTTTGAACCACTGGCAATACTGAAAGCTTTTGGCCCACTCTCCTTTATGCATGATATTTGAGTGGATGTCTTAAAAATAATCTGTTGTCCTCATTGGTATCTTCATTGAACATGGTATTTCAAACTAATCTCTGAGTGTTCTAGCATTGCAAGACTATGTCTCTGACAAACTGTATATAGGCATATGTTTATAGTAGTGCTGAAGCATATCTAATGCTTTTTTTGCTGTTGTATGTTTTTCTCTTTAACACTGACATTTGACCAAATAGCTTTGGTAAATCCTATTTGATAATCTGTAGATAAACTGTTGCTGACAGCTTTTTCCACCTGTCCAAAAGCAATACTTTATTCTGATTCCTGATCTGCCATCTGGTTTGTTAAGCAGCTAGTCTTATTAAAAAAATAAATTAAAAAAAAACTAAAAGCAAATGTTTTAGACATTTTCTCATACAAGTCTATCTTGTCAATGGTTTTATATCTGTATTTGTTCAATACTGTATAGTTTGCAACATTTGAAATGCTTAAAGAACTTTGTAACTTGGCTGGTACAGAATTCTCTTAACAATAATACAAAGCCTAGTTTTAACACCCTGTATACAAATATAACTAATCCACAACTGAAGTTAATTATCCAAAGCTGAAAATTACATATATGCTCTACTTACAGGGCCCAAATTCTATATCCATGCCTTTGAGATATAACAAGAAAAATATAGAATTCTCATCCAACAGATTAGGAACTCAATCACTCGGAGTAGGCAGAATTGAAGTGTCAAAACTGCACTTCAAAAATGCTGTAAAACTTATTTCACTTCTCTAAAGGAAATAGTCCCTGAAGGTTGGTGGAAGACATGTACCCTCCTAGAATAACATCTGGAGATCACGGTATTTGCATGGAGGGTATCTAGAATATCTGAAGACACTGAGAGTGCTTAAGCGATTGACTCGAGTTATCATTCTCTTCTAGACATCACCTTTCAGTATATTCATTGAAGTTTTCTCACGTTTCGTTCATCTTCTATCAATACTCCTCTCTTCTGAGGAGTGAAGTAAACTAAACCTTTCCTTTGAAGTATACCTGTACATTCATTTCCCTTAATTCACCATCCATTAAGTATTAAATCTTAAATTTACACTTAATCAAATAAATCAAGCACTATCTCAGAGTGGCTGGGATTTTCAAAGGAGTTACAAAGTATAAAGAGCTCTAATCCAGTTGGTGTTTAATGGGTGTTAAGCATCAAAAAACTCTCTGCTGAAATAGACCTAAACAATCTTATTTGAGTCTACTGTGTGTTTGAAGCCAATGAATTGCTATTAGCGTTTCATCATCTTCAATCAAATTTCTGCTATGATCAAAAGTGATGATTCCTTCTAACTTTTGCTGCCAAGTAAATACTGTCATCAATTGCACCATGGGAGCAATACTGAAATAAGATTTTACTGATATTTATGATGACTTAAAAAATTGACTTTTTCGATCACAGTTCTGCTCTTTCACCCATAAGCAATGTGTTTCTGAACTTATGCAAGTGCATTAAATGTAGTAAGTGGAAGTACACGTTTTTGTGAAGATGGAGGCTAAAAATAGTCTATTTAGAAATAGTAAAGATAGAATAGATATAAAGATATATAGAAATCTTTAGATTAAGATTATGGAATATATTGATTATAAATTATATAAAATAGATATAAATAGTAATAATAATAGTATAATAGTAATAAGTAATAATAATAGTAAAAAAATCCTTATAATACTACATATTTGGAGAGGAAAACTTACACTGGATTTTTTTTCCTTAAACTTAATATCAGTTGATGACTTAAAGTGATACATGACCAGTTGCTACTTCTGGATTTCTTTCAGTTTGTTCCATCTATGTGCCACAAATTACATCAACTGTAGAAAGAAGAAAATGTATTTAATGAGTACAGATTATAATAGTGAAAGCAAAATAAATAAACTAAGGTACTTAGATAAAATATACTGAAAATAAAAACAGCATGTACAATATGAATTAGAATGAATTATACTCTAACTTCATCACAAAAGTAAAACCTTTTTACAGTTAATCAAAGACATATTAATGGAAGGTGAATGTAATTATCCTTCATACTCAATTAAAAATAATAGCAATTAAAAATCTTCATGAATATCAATATAATTATTCAAGGGAACAAATTTTTCTCTATTTACAAAAGCTATAGCAAAAAATGATAATCTTTTAAAATCAATAGCTTTTATTACTCAAATTTTAATCAGTGCTAGTTAGAGGTACCTTGAAAGGACTATCAGCAAGTCAGTTTCCAATACTCTATGAAGGCCCTTAATGATTCAGGTTGGATACTGAAGAAAGCTTTCTCACACTTGCAGATTTCACAGTTGTGTATCTGTGCCTGAGTTAAGTAAGCATAGCTTAAATGACTAAACAGAAGCTCAGTTTGAATTTTAGCCTCTGTAATCTGTTTTAGATTGGAATCAAATGAAGAACACAGTAGGTAGGTATGGTGCATTTGTGCCTTTGGTTAGGTTAAAAAACAAACTGTGCTCCACTTCCACCCTCAAAAAAAATGCAAAAGTACTTGTTCTGGTGGCAATTTGCAATCAGGAAAGAAAACTTATTATTTTGAAGTGGTTCTGGACTGTGGAGGTGAAGACTCGAGGGATTGGCATGGTGTGGCATAAGGAGAGGGTCAGGTTGGATGTTAAGAAAAGGTTCTTCACTGAGAGGGTGATCAAGTGCTGGACCAGGGCACTGGTCATGGTCCCACACTGCTGCTGTTCAAGAAGCATTTTAGGTGGTCATGTATACAGCTAGGAGTTGGACACCATGACTGAATAGGGTCACTCCCAAATCTGGATATTCTATGTTTCCATGATAAAGACCAGGACAGACCTTAATAGAAATCAGATTAGTGAACTGTAAAACAACACACAGATGTGCACAGGTAACAAGGCAAAATGTAGAAGCTTCTGAAAATTCAGAAATAACTGACACCAGAGGATTATAATGAATATACAGTGTATTCTTTTTCACATACACTGAGATTATTTAATAAGGAAAACAATGAAAATATGTGTACTATTATTATAAAATTACATAGAAAGTCATATTTCACCATCTCAGTGGTTCATAATATTTAATATTCTATTAATGAAATATATAACCATGAAATTTCATTAACATTTATTTTGTCATGTTGTTAAAAAAAAAAAGTTGTCAATCTAGGCCAATTGCACAACATTCTGTTTTTACTAGTCTCTGTAAAAATTAACTTTTAATTCAGTACCTGTTCTATTATCTCCCTCTTTTATTATGCATTTTTTTTTAAGGAGCAATGTCAAAATGAAGACCATACCGCCTCACAACAATATAATTCATGTATGTGTCTTTTTATGAAAGTTGGTCAATTACATCACAGTCATCATGGCCAAGGCAGCCACTGATCGCAACTTCACACACAAGATCATCTTTGTTTACAAGGAATAATCTAGGAGAGTTTATAGTTGTCTCCTTTAGTGTATGTACCAGGAAATTATCATGAAGGTCTTCTAGGAATTTCCTGGATCTAATCTTTTAAATCAAATATCTTTGTCTGTAATGCAACTTCATTATTTACTTTTTTATTTCAGAAGGCAACTTGTTAGATACTTAAATTACAATAATATTAATGACATTGTGTAAAGAACTAAATAAAAATATTGGAATATGCAGTTTAGTTTTATTCTTCAAAACAGGATGAGGTTACCTTTCTCAATATTACTACTATACCGCAACATGAGTATAGCAGGGAGATGCTGAAAAACACAGTATACTGCATTTTTTTGTTAATAAGGTGTAGGTACTTGCTATGATTCTTTTTGTGTTACCTACTTCCACATCTCCATTAAAAAAAAAAGGATTGATTTTATAAGTTCCTTGAGGTAAAAGCTCAAATTCCTTGAGTTAAAGCTTTATGATTACATTCTTATGTCTCACAATTCATGATTTCACCACTAGTAAGTCCATCACATCTGTTCTTTTACTGTTTAGTTCTGTGTGGTGGTGAGAGATGCTTCCACAGAACAGTACTATTAAAACATATTTGTTGCCAACTGCATAAAGAAAACGACGCATGTGTTTAAACTTGCTTAGCTGAAATGAAATGTATCATAAGAAATTTCACCCTCAAAGTAAGTGGCTTTTTCAGTAAAGAAATATAAAAAATTAATTTCAATTATATTCAACAACTTTTTCCAGGCTTTCATTTTGTAGTTTACATAGATTTTCTAAATTTTCATCCATAGCAGTAATATTTTTCCTTCAGCTCCCTGATCTACATTATTAGCTATGTTTTCTGTAATTCTTTTTAAAGAAAATAATAAAGGAAGAAAATAAAAAATATGAGAAAATTACAGCCTGCAGCTTATATTCCTATCATGACTGCTTTCTACAGCAATTTATACTCTCCTCTGAGAAATCTCGCCTGTTCTAGTTTTCCTCATCATTTGGTTGCTCATCAGTCAACAACATCCAAATAATCAAAACCAGATATTTTTATCCTATTATTAAATAGCATGAAATTGTAGAGATAGTTTTAGCAAAAGACTTTGACAGGGCTTCATTTTATGAGAGTATCACTATAGTCTTGACCTCTTAGTGATCCCAAGATAGCCATTTCTTCAGGAGGCAAACTCGTTATTTTGCTTTGTAAACAAAATAGCTTTGTCTCCTATTTCTTCTCAATGAAACAATTCTGAGATATTCTGCAGAAAACATCCTTAAGTAACTGTGAGAACAGTTAAAAATAAGCTGTTGTAGATTAGGAATTGATCTCTTTTTACCTGAGTGGACAAGCTCATTTGTTGCCTAGTCTTTTTACTCTGCAAATTTTGTTAGACATTACATGAGCAGATTTTATTCCAGTTAATCGCTTACTGCAATTGAAAGAAAAACAAAGATACAAAACTTTTTCTTACACTTAAATATAACACTGCTATTTGATTAATTAGAAAAGTTTTCAGTGAAGAGTCGCACTCAGAACTTTGAGATAAATGATCAGTCTTTTCCCCACTCCACCTCTTATTAGGTTATTGAAAGCTCATTACTGTCATCTATGCTGACTTCATAAACAACCAGAATGTCTAAGGCCTAAGGGAGGAATTTATTAGTTTGGTTTATTTTACCATTAGTTTGCCTTCTGATAAGCTGTGACATCATCAAAAATACATTATGGGTTATGTGTTCTTTGACAAGCAGAATGCTCAGTAATCAATGTATATGGTCAAAGTCCAAATTCACCATAACATTGTTTTGCCACTAAATGTTTGAAGTCAACTTTTTGCCATGCATTTGATTTTTGAATGAGATCTCATGGGTCTCTGTGCTTGTATAGGAATCAAGAATTCTGAGCAGCACTTTACACTCTTCACTATGTTAGAGATTTATTACATTATCACTTAGCTGTCAAATAATTCTCAAATGGTCAAATTATGTTAGTATTAGTTTGTTTCACTTTGTATCTGCCTACATGATATAGACTCTCCTCTTGCTCTCCCATCAAACTGTATTTTATGTTCAGATTCCTGGATCATGCTTCTTTAAAATTAAGAACAAAAGAAATGTTAGAGTCTTTCACTATAAAGAGTTTCCATATAAAGTACTTAGCATTTTCCTTGACTTTCTGATTTTTTTTTTTTTTAACATGTCAATATAGAACTCAAGAAAGAAGGTTCATAGTACTGTTTCTTAGAATGAAACTTAGAAAAAAATAGGTAAATACTATGGACTTCGGAATACGAAGGTGTATCTTAATACTTTGTTGGTGGGTGAATAATTTGTTACTTTTTCAACATACCATGTGTGGTTCTGTTTGCTGAGTAAATGAATTTACTAGTTACATGAGCAATGTTGTATCTGCTTTTGGAACTCATGAGAAAATACCCTCTGGATGTGAATGGTTTATAGTTCATTTCTTTTTATGGATGTAATAATAAAGACTGCGTCATACTACTTAAAAAGTCAGTGAATGCAGTTAAATATTTGAAGAACAGTATTCACATCTACCAGCAATCACTGAATGATGAGCAAATGTGCTTCTGAAGAATAATCTCTAGCTGAAATGAATCTCTCAGGCTTGAATTTTTCTTAAAAATATATATTCTTTCGTCTTAAGCTTGCAGTTCTTTCACTTCTGTATGAACATATGTGCTGCGCAGAAGGTATTGAATACAATTACAGCCTTAGTTGAACAGATTGCAATGTATGATAACATGATGCTACTTATTGACAATTTGAAATACATATATATATGTTACCTTCAATACAGTGGAGTCTAAAATTGGCCCTGAATTAAGTGTTCAGTTTCTATTAGTCTAACACAACTCTACAGATACTGAAAAAGTTAGTAATGCTGTGGTCATGGGACCTTCATAAAACTGATCCAGCATCACCCTTATGACAGCTCCTACACTGATTTTACATATACTCTGATGTTTAACTTCATTATTGAAAAGACCTTATGTTTCTTTTCATCATTTTAATTACTGCTATTTTGATCTAGTCAGTGTAATACAATACTCCATTCAAATTTATTGCTAGAACTGTTCTGAAAAGTCATAAAATTGATGCTTTATTTTCTGCTTTCAGAATGGTTAACTAAAGTATTCTTTTTTTTAAAATGAAGTCTGCCTTTCCATATCTGACCTGGAACATCCTGGCATTAACAAGTGACTGTCAAATGTTGAATTTAAAATTATAATGCAGCTATTCTTCACACAATGTCAGTTCATGTTTTCTGTGGATCATCTGTCTACAGAGATCTTTTCTCAGATCTGCATGATTAAGACCTTCGGGAAAAAAAAAAAAATAATGTTCCAAACATAAAATTAATTCAGTATTGTGTATCAAATGCACAGTTTAATCAAATTCACTTCACTTGGAAAAGTGGCCTTGGTGTAGATCTAGATTACTGTGAAAAAAAAGCTTTATGAAACAAGTGTCTCTGGCTATCAGTGTGCATGACCTAAGGAAAGGAAGGGAAGGGAGGGGAAGAAAAGTAAAAGAAAGAGAAGGGAAGGGAGGGGAAGAAAAGTAAAAGAAAGCGAAGGGAAGGGGAGGGAAGGGGAGGGAAGGGGAGGGAAGGGAAGAGAAGGGAAGGGAGGGGAAAGGAAGGGAAAGGAAGGGAAGGGAATGGAAGGGAAGGGAAGGGAAATATCCCTTTGCACCTTTCTTGGAGTTCTCTTGTGAAATCTTTCTCATTAGTATATCTTTGTTATCTTCTTTTTAATGTTCAAGATATAGGTATCAGCAATAGAAAAATGTCAAGAGCAACATAGTTGCCACTCAAATGCCTATCTGAAACTCTTATGAAAATGTTTTACATGAGCTCCCACTGAGGTTGCACCACTAGTGTTTCCTAGAGAGAAACTTGACTGAGCTTCATAATTAGTGTGCACTGCAGGGGTATGACTGTGTGCCTTGAGTAGAGGCTCAACTGCCAGCTATCCTGCTCCACTTCCAGTAAAGATTTCTGGTAGCGGAGAAATCTCATCAGCATTTGCCATGAGGACAGATACGTTTTGCAGACAGCCTGTTTTCTGTCACATATCGAATAACATATGAGCAACATTATGGCCCCAAAATATTGGACATAGGGAAACCTCTACCATTCTTAGTGCAGCCCTATCAAGTACAGTCTGGAGGCAACTCTCACAACTGAGCTCTAACCGGTGTCTTATGATCCAATAGATGATAAAGCTCTTTAGGTCTTGTAAACCAAAGATATAAAGCAATGTATACACAACCTGCCTTTCATTAGTTAGCTTCATCTGCAAATCCAGAGCATCATTTACAGAAGAGAAGTACACATTCTGTATACTGGATGAACTGAACACTGACATTATTTTCAATGCTATCTGCACCTGGGAGGGAACAACTAAAAATAGATTGAGTGCGGCTACATGATGAAATTATAATCCCAGTTAAAAAATAAATAATCTAAAATAAATTTAAAAAAAAGTTTTAAGAAGGGAAATATTATGCTTTCTGAAGAAAGAAGACATTCATTGGGATGTCACACACTGGTTTGCTTGACCACAACACTAGCAGAAAAGCTCAGAGCTGAGATTCTAAATAATCACTTGTTTCATTATGTGGGAGTCATTCAATTTTTTACAAAAGCATAGAATACCATAAAATTTCAGTTGCTTCCAGTGAAGCTCAATATGAAACAGTTAAGACAAGCATCATCTCTAACCCTAATATTCAAAATTTTTTTAACCTTAACAATCATAAGCAACTGAAGATCACTGATTTGACAGAACTATATTCCCTTATTTGTAGTAGTATTCTCATATCAATAACAATATAAGAACATTGGAGGAAGGGCTGTTGTCTACTGTAAGACAAAATTAGAAAGAATGAGGGTCAAATTCTATTCATATTTACATTAAATTTCATCTAGCATAGTACCTAGTAGATGGACCATAATCTCTTTATCCAGAGAGATTGAGTTGGAAAAGGATCTCTAAACAAAGTCCAAATAATTCAGTTTAATTTGTTGGACCAAAACCTCTGTTTCACACATTTTGTTCTGAAGTTATTATGAATGTTTCAGTCTGTCACTTATCAGTCCTTTTTGTTTGAATGAAGTACTGATTTTCAGCTGACCTCAAAAATGACAGCATCTGCTGAGTAAGAGAAAAAATAACCAGGCATTGAAAAACAAATTTTTCCTCCTCCATGTGTTTTCAGGTTGAAATTTGTTCTATTTACAGAGCTCACTGAGAAAAGAAAATAACGAACTAAATTCCTTTCTGTAACAAAATGACTGCACAATTATTTTGGTCCATATGCTGAATAGTGGAAGGCTATGTGCAGAAATATAATGTGAAGTACTCTAAACAAGAGAAGGAAAAGAGCTCAGCAACCTTCGACATCAGCCTTCCTTTCATTCCTATCAGAGTCTGATTAGAGACTACATCACAATTCAGATCTCTGAAACTATCTGTACAAAATAAATATTGGGAAGAATGTGGTGTGACAGGAGCTTCTGCAAAAGCTCCCACAGGAAAACCTCAGCCCTCACTGCATATTACTCTGAGACTGAATTAAGTTTATCTCATCTACCACTGAGAAGAAAAAAAAAGGTCATTAATGGTTCCCCTGTTCCCCTTCCGGCATCAATTACCTAAAATTTGATTCAATTTTATAACTTTGAATTACATGCTTAGAGGGAGTAGCAGAAATAGACAACAGTTCTCCAAGTCTTCCTATGTTGCATCCATCTGCTTGAACTTGATTTCAGCCAGTAAAGCTCCACTCTGTCAACTTTGATCATCAATACCAGTCTTCCAGTTAACCTCCACTTCATTGCCTGTAAAATACCTTCAAGACAGCTCTACAAGCACATACTCATCTCATGGAGCTTTCTTTGACTATCTCTGTTGCAGGCTGACAAAAGTACTAGCTGGCTAGCTACCTCATGGATACCAGAACTAATCTAATAACTTGTTGATTAGGTGAACTGAATGCTGCCTTAAATTCAAAGGGGCATTCCCTATTGATCAAGAGCACTCATTGTGTTCCTTTGTTTTGTGTTGATGAGGTTGGACATGTAATGAAGTATCCAGCATGGGGCCTGATTTGAGAAGAGATTTAGTAAACAATGCTGACACTCTTTCACTCTCCTTTCTTCCTTCTCTATAATAATATTCATTAATAATGGCTAGAATGTATAGCTTCACTAAATCATATGCATACATACCGTACCTGCTTATTTAAACGAAAATGTATTTATCCAGGGGGTGCCTGAATTTTTTCATTAGACTGTGAAAACCAGTAATCTTTTTTCATTCATTGACTGAATAGGGTTTTAATACTGCATCTGGATACACCTTATAAAGACAAGGATTTTTGTTATAGAAAGGCAATGATTGCTCAAACGCTGCTTTTTTCCAAAAGTGGGAAACTGCTATCATGAATTTATTACTTACAAATGTGCTGGCAATAGTCAGTTTTGTATTACTGACCATGTCAGAGGAAGAGAATGCAGTCTACCGGTTATTCATGAATGGGTGTCTGTTTAATGTATATATATATGGTCATACTAAGCTTTCCAGTGTTTGAAATGCCTAGTAAACAAAGATATTTTGTGTTCATTGACTGATTTAAACCAAAATGAAATGGAAATAATGATGAAAGTAGGTACTATTGCAATTGAATATTTATCAATATTACATATAAACATCAAAGTGGAAGTGTATTTGGTATTGCTTGAAAATAGTAATAGAAATAACACCACAATATCATTAACAACTTAGTTCTAATTCTGTCTTGCTATATAAGGTGATTAAGAGGGGCTCTGCTGGTCTGCAATAAAATTAATTTTGCATTAAAAACTTATGTTGAAGTCAGATTTATGCAAATGTATTGGTATTGTGCTTTTCAACTCATGATAAATAATTTTTTTCCTGCAATGCTTCCTGATGTTCACCTTCATTATAGGATCTATGGTATTATATTATTAAAACATCAACTCCTGCTGAGAGAAATATTCAGTGCCTTAGAATGATGTAAGCAATAGGTATTTTTAAAGCTATTTTGAGTCAGTTACTTACTAAGTAAGAATATATTTATGTGTCAATGGCAATTAATCACTGAAGTTTTTCTCTTTAATTAAAGCTCAGATTTAAAATACTAAATCAAGACAAGTTGTTCTGAAGAGGAACACTTTGTCCCTCACATTTCCTACCAGGCACAGATATTTTCAAGTCTCTCCTAACAGCAGGCAATCTTTTTTTCTAATCTGTGAACTTTAAGCTTTTCAACGTCAAGGCACCAAATGAGAGCTATGGACAATATTGGCGTCATGATTTAACAATTACCAGGCATTTGCACATTTAAGTTAGACCTGATTTTAGAGATATATATATACTCTTCAAAGATGTTTATTTCCCATTTCATGATAGGAAAAGTAATCAGAATATCTGTCAAGCAATGGCTGCATAACTGTAAATTGGAAAAATTCTTTTAAACAATTGTTATCTACAGTTTATATATTTGAACAGTCATGAAATTTCTCTGTTTTCCCAACTGAACATAAAGGGGTTGCAAAGAGCCTTTTGTCGTGTAAGTACATGCATAAAGATGATTTTATACTCCTGTTTTTAACACAACTAATGACTGTCTGTATTCATGTATAAGAGCAACTTAGTCCATGAAGTTTTTTGCTTCTTAATGTTTACCAGCTTATGATCCTCTCTTTTATTATTGCTGCAGAAAAGAAACATGCCATTCAGTTATGTTTTATGTGGGTAGAGAGCATGGCTGGAAACAAACAAACAATAAAAAAACACCAAAAATAAAAAAGAGAAGAAATCATAGCCATATAAACTTGCTTTTGTTATTATTTTTATAATTGTGCTGTCACTGCATTTAAAAGTTAACTATTGTTGACAATGAATTCCATGCAAACCTGTGAAAATGAGTTCTTATAAAGAAACAGAAGGTTTGTCTGTCTGTTTTTTTCCATCCTCTTCACTGAACAATAGCTGTTTCAACAAATCTTTTCATGAAAACTGTAAGATTCATTCGGTAAAATTTTTCTAATCTAATAAAAAGACCATTTGATACTAAGTATTTAAAGGATTCATTGGGATATTTTGAGGTTCATGTTTAATATGAAGAAAACATTCAAGAAAAGTAGCTTTTAATATATTACCTTTCTTCATTTTTGGCTTGTTCAGACTTGAATATTTCTGAAAGCTACATACTAACAGCTAATCACCTTTAATGACCTTTTATATGTCCATAGTTTTTTTTCTAAATTTCAGCATCCACAATGTCCCATATTTTCCTCACAAGTAATATTTTTTTAGATAAATAGTTGCATAATAGGTACAGACAATGTACTATTTCAAATACTTTGCATGTTTTTAAGTTAAAAATAAACCAAATCCTTCATTAGTTTATAGCCATGTAACATAAAATGTGAGATAAATTTTAGATGATGGACATGTCTCTCCTCGTGCCTCAGAGAGCATTTGAAGCACCCTAGTGTCTTAAACTTCCTTGAAGCTACATATTAATGAAGTGATAGGGAACATAATCAGAAATGTTACATAGATGACAACAAAAGTATGTTTGAATTTTATTTACTTCACAATGCTGAGAAACAAAAGTATGTCTGGTAACAAGTGCACTTGTAATGGAAAAACATACACTTTTCCTACATTAACAAAGCCAAAGAGGATGCAAATAATTTTCAACTTTTCTACCTCGGATGTTTTACTCTGAACTCTATTTTGCTAGTAAGATAAATGTGGAAAAAAACAAGTATTTCTCATGCATGGCTTGAAGACATAAACAATCTTCGTAATTCAGTTAAAATTTTAACCAATACCAAAGTTATATAGAACACATCATCTTGACCAATATTTAAAGACCTCCCTGCATTATTAGAGTTATCTAATTTTTTGATCATCCTACTTGCTGTCACTGAAAATAATTTTTCGTAAGTTGCATTAAAAATTAATGGGTCTTGCCCTAGCTCATAGGCTGTAATTTCTCCAGTTTTTCTAGTAATTCAAACATCTTCATTTCTCTGTAGCACCCGATCTCCTTCACCATCACACTAGTCCCACACAGACTGTCTTTTTTACCATTTAGATTCTTATTTTGAAAGTATATATTTTAGTTTATTGGACATTCCAGGTTATAACAACTTCTCATCCATTCAAAGAACTTTTGAGGACAATGGTAGCATGTTCAGTAGCTTATTGGCATATACATACCATAATGTAGCAGCGCTGAAAATGCCATTATTTCCCTTATTCTCCACAGCACTATGGTGCAATGTCATTAACAGAATGCTACAACAATATATAAACAGCCATTATAAAAAATGACAATATTATTTGATATTATTTAAAGTCTCCCAGTTACATTTTGAGTTTAGTAATTATGATGTTATTCACTGCAATTATGTACACAATATATTGCCACCTGGTCACTAGTCCTCAACATGAAGTATCAGACCAGCCTTTCTTGAAGTGGAAGTTTGGTTGCTACAAGTCAGAGAGATGGCCTCTTTATGAAGAACTGCTAGCAGTGTGCCTTTGCCACAAGGCTACTGGTGTCCTAGGTTGATTTAGGTGAGGTACTGCCACTAGGTCAAAGGAGTGATTTCTTCCTGTCTTCTCAAAACTGCTGAGGCCACAGAGTGTACAGTTCTGAGCTCCTCAGTACAAAAGGCATGGATCTACTGGACAGAGCCCAGAAAAGGGCCAAGAAAATGATTAAGGAGCCAGAGTATCTTCTTATAAGGGAAGATTCAGAGAGCCTGAAGAAGAAAGGGCTTAAGGGATTAATGTATAGCAATACTTGCAGGGAGAATGCAGAGGAGATGGAGCTTTAAATTGCCAAGTTTCAGCAGTGTCCACTTCTAAAAAGGATGACTTCATGAGATTTTCCGTCATTCAAAACGTAGATAAGTTAGCTTATAAAGAAATGTGTGGTGTTATTTAAATATAGAAGAAAAAAAAAGATTATTCATTGATTGAATCTCAGTTCATTGCGGATTCATTTCCTCATCTGTTTCATGGGATATTTACCTTCCAGATATGCTATAAATATTTTAATTAAAATCACTAGAAAATACTTGAATGATAATTGGTGGAAATGGAATATCAAATTCCTTGGTGTTCTTTGTTTTCTTGTTTTAATGGATAATCCATAGATGCCTAGTAAATGAAAAAAATGTCACTTAAAATATCTTCCAAAGACAAACAGCTTTGAAAGACAATGCAAACTGCCAACCCTTTACAGTGATTTTAGGTAGGATTTAAGTTTTCGTAGAATATAGAATAACTTGAGTTTTCTATGTTAGTAAGTTCTTTTCTGAGAACATATTATTTTATGATGAGAGCATGAATTTGGTGTTCCATTTTCAGCTGTGACAGCTGATTTTTTTCATAATGTCTACTATGATGTTATGTTGTGGCTTTAGGAGAAAAACCATGTTGATAATGCACCAATAGTTGCTGAGCAGTGGTGTACAATGGCAAAGACATTTCAGTTTCTCAGTTTTTCATTCTGTCCTGCCAACAAGGGTTCTGGAGTAGGTACAAGTTGCTGGAGAGGACAGAACGAGGACAGATGACATAAGATGGACAAAGGGATATTCCTTACCATATGACATCATGAGAAAATGCTGACAAACATGAGGGGAATTGTCCAAGAGAGAGCTGCTACTGCTTGGGGACTGTCTGGGCATTGGTTGGCAGGTAGTGAGTGATTGCTATGTGCACTGTTTATATCATTTCTCTTTAGTGTTATTTCTCTCTTTGTTTTCTGTCCTAATTAAGAGTTTTTATCTCAACCTATGAGTTCCGATTTTCTTTTCCAATTTTCTCCTCCATTGCACTGAAGGGCAAGAGAGTAAGCAAAAGACTGTAGTGTTGAGCTGCTTTCTGGGTTAAGCCTCAATATTTACGTTGTCTCTTGCTGAGCTTTTTTTTTTTTTCTTTCCTGTGGTAGCGTTCAGTGCCTCCAGCTATTTATTCAACATCATTAAATTAACTTCTAGTAACAGAAAGATTAGTTAGATTTAAAATGACTGGTGTGTGGGGGTGGGTAGTAGCTTTATGTTCAACTATCATTTAACTAAGGATTTATTATACAAAATAATTAATCACAATTTAAACACATTTCTTGCAGTTCTATTTTAAGAAGTAGAGGAGAACAAATTTTTATTCAACTGCCATCGATTCCTCCTATTTATTTGCTTGTTTTGCCCATTTTAGAAACTGCCTTAGTCCAAGTTCTGAAATGGTTGTTAGAGTGCAATTACAGTAAATCCCTGAAGATCAGGATTAGAAAGCCACTTGTGTTTAAGATTCATTTGATTTCAGTGTAAGATTTCTTATTCTTCTTGTTAAAGCTTCTCTCTACAGTTTATTTTGTTAAAGCTTCTCTCTACAGTTTATTTTCAAGTGACATAATTGTTTATGTTGCATCTATTCACATTGGTGAACTATGCACTATGGTGCAACTGCCAAAGTCAGGAAATAGAAAAACTGAATGAGACAGGAGCACTGTGATCTATAGTAACTTGAAAGACAAATATTAGATGTAGTACTTCTTTCTAGTTTATAAACTCCACAGAAAACAGGATATGTTATCCAGAAATGTCTAGGTGTTGGCCAGAAGGCACTTAGTACAACACAGGGAATGCCTGATTCCTCCTGAAGTAATTTAAGTCTACTCAGGTGATTGACCATAAAAAGTCTCTTACAGTAGTCACACCTGCTGGTTCTGAGAATTGTCAAAAGATGTCTTTGTTTTTGATTAGAAATAGAGAAATAACCTTTTCTTACGGGGGCCAATGACTTCTCCACACAGAATAAATATTCAGGTGTATGTTCAGAACAAGAATAAGGAAACAGCAATCCTTGTGAAGATACATTTGACCTCAAGGATCTCAGATTTTACCTTCAAATGGAACCAGATAATGGAAAGAAGTAGAAAGTCATTCTGGTTGCAAATTGAGTTGTAAGAGAAATGGATTGAAAACACTTTTTTAGAATGGGAAATAAAAGAAAAAATACAAGGAATAGGTAGAAATCTATGCCCAAAAAACCTGAAGGCAAATGTAAGAATCAGTAGTAGAAAATGAAAGCTGCAACTGAAAGCTTGCTATGTTTGGCTCCAGGAAACAGTTTTGCCTACGTGCTTTAGTAGAACTGCATTCAGGAAGAAGGTTTATAATACATGAGTTAATAGATGGTCTGTTCTGAACAAGAGGTTTCTTCAGTGTCTCAGACTATCTTAGAACATTGTTGCTAATGTATGCAGGTCACTGTGAAAGTAATGCCTCCTATTTATTTCCATGGAAACTACAGCAGATACAAACAACATAGCAACACTGTTCCATAGTGCAAATTCTAAGCCACTGAGCACAATATTTCAACATTGTCACCACCATTCACAATGCATTTTCATCAGCCATTAACAAGAGCTTGTGTGTCACACTGGTAAAAATCTGCCCCTGCAGAGATGTCCCACACTTGCTGTCACCATTGCAGAAACACTCCACCCAATGCCTCACACTGTTAACACACACTTTTTTGGTCTTCATAAACATTCAGCAAGCATTTCAAAGGGTGCATTTTTTAATTATTTTCTGTCTGGAGGAGTTCAATTTTACACTTTTCCTTCATCTACACTTCCATGTCAGACGCCATTCTGTCAGACTGCCCCTCTGCTTTCATCTGTAGCAAGGCAATGAAATGTAATGGAATATTGGCTGGAAGGCTCAATCTCTACTGCCATACCATCAACATCTTCCTCTGACATCATGGGCCAACGTAATAAAATAGAAGGCATTACTTTTGGAACAGTCCATATAAATAGCCTACTTAAACGGAAAAAAAAATATATAAAAAAATCATCAGGTGAACAAAGCCAACTGGTCAGCAACCTAGATTAGTAAGAAAATCAAAGCAAGCCCAGCTGTTTCTTGCCATGGCTAGTCCCAAATCTGAGATACTGACATTTTATAAGGTTAAATAGGAACTAAATATTTGACAAGTGATTTAGAAGATTGTTAAGAAAATCTTAAATAGGTAACTGAAAACTGAAGTAATCATGACAATTCTTGTTTATTAACCAGTCACCAGTGCCAGTGAACTGATTGGTGACATAAGGATTGGAGGCTGCCTGGACTCCATGTAGTGACCATGCAATGGTGAAGTTCATTCTTTGAAGGGATATGAGACAGAGAAAAAATAAAATCAGGACATTAAATTTGAGGAAAGCAAACTTCCATATCTTCAGGGAATTTGTCAACAACTCCGTGGGACACTGATCTCAAGGATAAGGCAGTGAAGCAGAGCTGGCAAATTTTTAAGGAAGCTTTCCTTAGGAGGCAAGAACTCTGTCTCAATGTGTAGGAACTCAGAAAAGGAGGAACTTTTTATTTATTTATTTT
Source organism: Tetrao urogallus (assembly GCF_951394365.1). NCBI lineage: Eukaryota > Metazoa > Chordata > Aves > Galliformes > Phasianidae > Tetrao > Tetrao urogallus. The sequence continues at coordinate 65,302,805 of NC_136815.1, forward strand.
TAATTATTTATAAAGTAGTACTGCTAGAAGTGTCCTCTATGCTGCCTTACAGTATCTAAGTATTGCTTCATTAAAAGTATTCTGAGCAGGAAATGGCACCTACCAAAAACTATGTAGCATAAAGACTACCTGCAAAGATAAAAGAAACTAGAAACAAGAAATAATCCAAGTTCTGTATCCTAACTGAGAGGCTTCCAAGCAAGCAAGCTGTTAGTTAGCTACAAGTTTGAGGTGTTTACAACTGGTGTTTTGATTATCTCTTATTTGAATGTACATCTGAGGAGAGGGTACAGAAGCTTGAGGAGAGAACAACTACCCCTAAGATTCTTAGAGTAAGCAGCTTTTCTGTAAACAGAGTTTCAGAGTAAGCAGAATTTCAAAGAGAAAGTTTGGAGGAGCTAGGTTCTGATAATACCTCCCCACAGTTCTGCTTCAGACAAGCACATTGAGAAAAAGACATAATTCATCCTTAAATCTTCCAAAGTTAGTTTTCTTTCCTCTATCCTGCAGCTCATTCTACACTTACTTTAAGGGCAGTTGTACTGTAGCCATGAGAACATGGTCTTTATAAGAAAGTGGTAATTGCAACAGTGGATTTAATAATATTTAGTTTAAGTCAATGAACAAACATGAAGGATGTTTTTTGGAACACTAAAAGTTTGATTTTTAACTGATACCATCAGTGAATCTAATTTTTCTTTTTCATAGTCAGTGTTGATTTCTTGGTAATAAAGTCTAACATCTTGTCATTCACAGAAATCTTTTCTTTACAATTTTGTTGACATGGGTAAATAAGTCTAACAGAATTTTGTAATGTTTATCAGCATAGGGTAGTGCTACCTAACAAATACATTTAAAGAATGGTTAGGAACAGAGGGCTTGATCATCTCATTGAAGTGAGAAAGATTTTAGGATGGGAGACAATGTTATTAATGCTAGGGTAGCTGATGTCCGTGAGGGAACAAATACAGTGTTATAAACTATATGTCGCTTGGCAGATAGGAAACATTATCTTGTCTGTGAATAGCTGATCAAATACCAGATAGCCATAGAAGTGCAAGTTCTCTGTTGGTACTGATTTTCATTCTTCATCTGGATGAGCAGAACTGTAATATGTTATTTATTTGAAGACAATTTATATATTTGCTATGCTCATGCAATCTTGCTTGGTTGCTAGAAGACCTGGGGAAAAAGAAAAATTTCACATGAGGATAATAAATCAATAGAATGAGCAAAACATAAATAAAATACAAACACACACACACAAAACAACAAAAAACAAACAACAACAACAAAAAGCCAGCCTAGTTGCTTTTGGTCATAAATGAAAATGAAGCCTTAACATATCTGGCACAAGGCATCCTTAATTAAATGATTGAGATAGCAGTTTTTTTTTTTCTTTTCTTCAGCCTTTTCTCATGGAAATAAAGATGTAATGTAGTGGTATCTTTAGCATCTAAAAAAAGTTTTCTTTCTAAAAACATGAAACAACAACAAAAACTTTTATAATTTCATGCTGTGATTAATACTAAGTGTTTAAAACTTCACAAATGATTACCAAAATAAACTTCAGAGAGTTGAGAAGATTAATCTGATATTGTAGGTGAAAGTGTTCTAGTCTCAATATCCCATGCTTATTTTTATAGTAACTTGCCTATAACTCAGATCAACATTACCTTATGCAACTAATAATTTTGTACTAATCTAAAAAATAAAAGCAAATATGATGATTTAGATTATAAGAATATTATGACATAGAATGAACTCAAATTTTGAGAACAATTAATTTAATGAAAAAATCTTATTTTCAAGAAAAGTTTTGTGGCATCAAATTTCAAGTGCACAAGCATGTTATTTTAATTAAGAACATTTTCCTGTGCTTTTTTTCTTTTCTTTTTTTTTTTTTTTTAATTAGATACCCATAATTATTATTCAAGTTTTAGGTACTAAGAAATGGACATAAAGAGAATTTATTAAAATAAATTTAAAAGAATACATGTTGGGTTTTTGTTTTTGTTTTTTTCCTGAACTTTGTTATACAGTATTATATGATCTGGAATTACTCTCTTGTTTAAAGTCAGCCAATATTGAAAAAAGAAAAATAGACCATAGTTGAAAAATACACCTTGGGATGTTTAAAAAACATCAACTAACTGTGACTTCAAGAAAATCAGATATTAATTAGAATATTAGTTTATAATGCAAAATGATTACTTAGAAAATCTAATGCAGTTCTTAGCTGTCAGTGCCAGGGAAGACTGAGTAAGAAAGTTAAATTTTCAGTTTATCTTGTTTGTGGTTGTATACTTCTGTATAGCTGTTTACTAAAACAGTAGTAATTAGTTCTTACAACTGCCTGAAGTTAAAAGCAGATACTGAAAAAATGACCATTAATTACTGAATCTAAATAAGCTTAAATACATCCATATTAGTATTTGTAATCTATCAACCAACCTTATTAAATTTGTATGAGTTTCTTACATTGGTCCAGACAGTTTTTGTGTATTTTATACTACTGGTAAGAACAGTGAGAAAGATAGGAAAAAAGAAGCAGTCAGAATTTTAACTCCCTTATAAGGAGTAAAAAAAAAAAAAAATTGGTTTTATTTTGCCTAGAAGGAAGCTCTTTGTATGGATAGAGTTCATGTGTGAATTTAGACATTATATCTGCTTTTGCACTGGGATGCAGAATACCTCTGTAAACACAGATAAATATAACAAAGATTTTACACTGAATTTCATATTTTAAAAGATCTATTAGAGTGCTTCTCAAGTAATTTCATGAGAGGAAAAATTAAATTACAAAAACGGCTTCTTTTTTAAAAATACTATTCTGAGTCTTACGAAGAAATTTATTTGAGTGCATTTTTATTTGGCAAAACTGGCTCATTTCCAAGGGCCAGTTATCACAGTGGGAAAGGCTATGAGATATAGCCGTAATAATTTCTCTATGGGCATGACAAATGTATCTGTGATTGGACCAATTGGGATTTCATGGTCTGAAGCTCTATGAATTTGTCAGTTCTGTTCAATTGTTTCCAGTAAAGTGATTCTATCATATTGTTATCATATTGTTCATGCTATTTGGAGGGAAAAAAAAAAAAAAAAAAAAAAAAAAAAGAGAGAGAGAAAGAGAGAGAGAAAGAGAAAGAAAAATTTCAAAATGAAATTGTTTAAAATTACATTGTGTACTGAAACCAGGCAACTGGTTCTTGTCCAGAACTATTTCCTATCTGTTGATAGATTCTTGCTGCAATATTCACAACTCATTTATGGCTAGTCACAGCCCATTAGCCATCTGTTCCTCTATTAAGCAACTTTCTTATTAGAATGTAAGTATTTAATTTTAATAAACGGTATCTGCTAAGCATTTATCTTATACATAATATGGAACTGTTTCCAACATAGTCATTGGGCCATATAAAAGTAATAATATTTTTGATGGAATCTCTTGGATGTGAAAAAAAAAATCATTATTAGAATAGTTTGAAAAGTGAAAAGTATTGAAAATATGGATTACTGTAAATGAGACATATTTCTTTAAAGATAAAAATGTGCAAAAATATTTACATGCCTGATTCAACAACACATGAACAGAAAGTGAGATGTGAAGTGTAGCATGGTTTTGTACGTCACATGCTGCAGCAGATTTAAGATGTACTAACAGCAATATTTATAAAACACTTCAAACACAGGGGATAGAAGTCTGGTGTGCTTTTACAAATCCATTTATCTCCCTTATTCACTTAAGATTATTTGGTGAATGTAATGTAAAATACATCAATCAACAGGAGTGAAATTATAACAACAACAACAAAAAAAGGTAGCTCAAGAGGCAGAAAATAACTGAATTAAGGTTAATGTATCTGACACATTTCTCAATAAGGTAGAACTCCCACAGAAATTTGTGTATGTGTCTACTTCCGAGATTATCGAGAAATAGTCAATTTTTTAGCTGTAACAAAATGATTGATTTTCTTCTGTGGCACATTATCTTTTTACATTTTGTTATATAAAATCATAAGAAAACTTGCATGGGGTATGAAAATTAGAGACGGTATTTGTAGTCTGTGTTTTAACAAAAGCTAACCAGCTCCCCAGCTCCGATTAGTTTGCTCTGTCCTGTTGCATTGTCACCTTAACCCAACATTTTACATCTAATTACCAGTCTTCCTGGACAAAAAAAAAAAAAAAGAAAAAAAAAAAAAGAAAAAGAAAAAAGAAAGTATTTATCCTACAATTTTATTCCTTTTTATTTTGTCCTTCTTTCCACTTTGTTTCTTTTTTTTTTCCTTTTTTTTTTTCATTTCTTTCACTTTAATTTGTTTTTCAAGATATTTCACTGCAACATCTTCTGCATCTGATCTGAGAAATCTGAGCATTGTTTTCACTTCAGAAAAATGTTTGTGTATTTATTTTAAATTATACAGGCAACGGTAAGGCTATAGAGACAAAACAAACAAACAAACAAATAAAAACCACCACACACCATGTTACATTATTTATAATATAACAAAAACCAGAAAAATTAGATCTGCTTCAGAAGGAAGCAAATTTAGCTTGCCTAAGATAATATCGAAAAGAATTACTGTAGTAATACTGAAAAATTAAGACTTACAAAAAAGGACAGTGAAAATTATGGCATTTAAATTCTCATGGAAATTCTGTAAATATTGTGAAACAGAAAAAAAAATCCAGAGCAAATTACATAAGCTTAAATGCAGCAAAGTGAGAACTTCTTTGTCTTGTGTGTTTAAGCATTTGGGAACATTTAGAAAGAGAAAAGCTCTTGTACTGAAGTTTTTCTGAACAGATGAATCCTGTTTCACTTCCTTTGTGTCACTGATTTTGTCCTGTAACTTTTCAATTCTTGTATTCAGTATGGATGAAACTGAATGAAGTATAAAGATCTCAAATACTATGTTCTAACATGTTTAATGAAAATAAAGGGCTGGCAAAGAAGAGAGACTTCTACAAATATGTAGCTAGTGTAGCTTAGTACTTCTTAAAAATTAAGTGATATGGAAGTTCAGTCTTATGACAGTGATCAAGCCAACCTTCACTTGTTTGTGAATCATGGAATAACTAGATTGACCCAGCTCAATTTTTTATTCTTGACAATTGCAGGACTTTCAGAAAGTCTTAGCAAAGAAATCAAATGGACTTTAAAGAAGCTGTGCTGAGATACCCTTTGATGGCTTAGAGTCTTGATCTTCTTAAATTTAAACTTGGGTATAATTGAACTTTCAGAGCAAAATCCCACTAGGTTCGTGCTGAATTTTTTTTTTTTTTTTTTTTAAGCTCTTAAATAGTTCAAGCAATAAGTCACACGCTAGTCTGATATTAAAGGTTTGATGGTAGATAAAAAATGTTAATGACAATACTAGAAGAAACCAGCAATGCACTGGTAAAAGTACCATACCTATCTAACTTTCAAAAACCATTCTTGCCTTCCATTGTTCCTGAACTCAAGGAGTGAGCCCCATCATGTTGTACTTTTCAGTTTATTAGCACCTCATAACATTCTCTTCATCTTTCTGCACAAATGTAGGTTTACAAATGTTTAACATTCTTCTCCCCACTTATCTGCTGCTCTGGTAATCTTCAGCTTTCTATTTTGATGACTCACAATTTGACATCAGTTTTTTACTAAAGGAGAAACAGTGTTGTGACTAAAGCTTTAAACCTGTTATGCTAATTCTGATTTCATCTCTATTTATCTTCAATATTGTATTTATTTAAATGATAAATAAAGAAATTTACAACCTCTGTTGTACTAAGCAAAGATCAAGAGAAAGCACTGAGGAGAAACATGATAAAAATGGAGGTAAATATTTTGAACAATTTCCAGCAGAAGAATTATGTTTATTGAACTTCTCAGTACTCTCTCAGCTCTCTTTTTTTATTACTTCAGACTTCATTCCACCAATCCTAAAAGAAAAATAAGAAAACAAAAATAAGAGAGCATTAACACAGCACATAAAGAATCTGACTTGATTGCTGACATTTTCTATAGATGTATATGTTCTTTTGTTTTCCTAGGGGAATGAATTCTGTCTTGGAAAGCTCTGCTTTAGAAGTGGGCTGCACAAGTAGTTTGCACATTGCAAAACAAATTACTCTGCATTTGGAAGACGAATCTGTTGGTAAAGCCCACTTCCTAGATAGATATTTGGTTGAGAATAAAGAGGTTCCATCAGACAGATAAAAAATATACCATAGTACATGTTAGAAAGTATATTTGTTCCAGGACAAATATATTCAAGTCAAAGTCAAGTCAAAAAGAACATTAAAAATGAAAGTCCGTTTCTTTATTTAAAATAATAATACTAATTGGAAAATGTATTCAGCAGTAGGTATTAGCAGCAGTTTTTAGCATTTCAGATCATGCTCTGAAAACTAAGTGCATGTTATGGACAATATTAGGACAGGGACTTCTTCTCAGCATTCAACGGAAAAATAGTATTAACTCAATTTCAAATTTTACATGGGTTAAAATTGATTTCTTTCAGAGTTGCTCATTCACTTTTGTGATTATTATCAACAAGTCTTCTGGAAAAAAAAAAGTATCTTTATTCCAGAAAATGAGAAGAACATTTACAAATGTAAATTGGCTTTGCTCCATTGAATTTAGTGAAACTCTGTAGTTTTTCATGGCTGGCAACTTGGTGGTTTTAATTTAAAAATTAGATTAGGTTCAAAGAGATCTTCTATGACAAGGTTTAATGAAGAATTAGTCTTTCATCTGAATGTTGATCTTACTCCAGATTTGGCTGTTCTTCTGAGCTCTACAGGCAGTATCAGACTTGTGATATAAACAGCCATCTTTAATTGCTTCATGTAGTCATCAGAATTAGGTAGTTAAAATTTAAAGAGATATTTTTCTTTCATTTGTAGACTGCTTTTAAATTAGAGTGTTTTTTTCTGCAGTTGTTGAATGTTGCTTAATGCACCATCCCTGTGAGTTGCTATAGTAACACAGTGTGATAATTGAATCTTAAATGCAATGTCTCACTCTTGTTGAAAGATTATGCATGCTAAATGTGAGAATCACAAGTCCTTTTACTAAATAATTTGAGGTATGTTGAATGGTTATTAAAAGTGGCGAAATTCCTATTTTCTTTTTTTTTCTATTAAACAAAACATGCTTGAAAATTCTGTTCAACTTTTATTCTCTCTTCCTTTCAAGTAGAAATGAAAAAATATACCTTGACTCAAAATTTGAGCTCCAAACACAGTCTCTGACTTCCTGAGAATGAGGTTTGTTTTCTCTAGCAGTGCTGCCACTATAATGCACTCCAACACTCTTTCTGAGCCAAACCAATAATCTTTCTGAGACAAGAGTCTGCAGTGGCATCAGTTCCACACAGAGATTTGTAGTACTTGGACACAAGAACATGAAATAAATGGCTTTGCTGTAGAATCCCAACTTGGTAGTAGGGATAACAGCATATTGCACCATCATTTATTTCATCTATATGATGTGCTGTTGTCTATACTTCCAGGCATGTTTCTTTCGTATTAAGAAATTCAGGGGAGGTTTAGGTTAGGTATTAGGAGGTAGTTTTTCACTCAGAGGGTGGTGACACACTGGAACAGGCTGCCCAAGGAGGTTGTGGATGCCCCATCCCTGGAGGCATTCAAAGCCAGGCTAAATGTGGCTTTGGGCAGCCTGGTCTAGTGGTTGATGAACCTGCACATAGCAGGGGGATTGAAACAAGATGATCATTGTGATCCTTTTCAACCCAGGCCATTCTATGATTCTATATTTCCATATTCTCCAGTATACAGCAATATCCAAAAAACTAAACCACATTAAAAGAAAGGATCTTGTTCAATATTCTGATGCTTGCCAAGAATGTTGTTCTTATCACACTGTTTTATCTGTATATCAGTTTCACTGTAGTGATAGTCTGACACTTCCTACTAACAGTAACACTTCAGAATGCTTAACTTTTTCATTGCATGTTCAGATTTGCACGTGATGTCTTCGGATTTACATGGTGAATTGAATTAGTTATGTCAACAATTCATGTCATTAAATCTATCTGGCTTTAGGTGAAGTTCTTATTGAAGGTATTCCTGCCAAACTAACAGAATTAACATCAACAAAAAATCTTGTAATGAGAAGCCTGACTTTGTAGATTATATATTCAAAGGGTTAGTTAGCTAGGATCAGTAAATATTTAAGAATATAATCCAGGAATTAGGGACACATTAAACAAAAGATAAGAGGAGTTTATATATTAGATTTCTCCAAATATGTAGCTAGAAGACATAAGTGAAAGACTCTGAAAGCTTTTCCTATTTTTTCCAAATTCAGATTTTAGTAAAAAAAATTGTTTGTTTGTTTGAATTAATATTTTATTATCTGACAGAGGTATTGGTGGGGAGTAGATTTTAGCAAATTCATCTTTTCTGAGTGAATCGATTTTAGACTGACACTTTGATAGGGAGTAGCTTACTTGAAGTGCGTGCTTCAAGTTTTATTGCACATCCTCCATTAGCATCTATGCTAACCAAGCAGTTTTATTCCAATATGTTAACAAAAACCCAGGAAAAAGGGAAGAGATTGAGACTTTGACTCCCTTGATTCCTGTACTGGCTTCTTTTCTCAGACTAGCTCACTTCATTGACTTGATTCCACAGTATTTTATCCTGTGGTTTGAAATGGAGAATGTTAGGTACAGGGCTAGTTATATGTTTTGCTTCAATTCAAGTGACAATAATTAGGTTTGTGATCCATCTTTATAGAACATACTGTTTGTCAAGAGCATTCTAAAAGCAACATCAGAGGCAATTTCTAAAGTATCAGTTACTGTATTATGCTCTGTGCTATACTTGAGTACAAATTTTAATAATAATTAGGAATTCAGTCTATCTTAATCAAGAAATTTCAACACTGTCTCTCAGATAATATAATTTCTTTTAAATCACAGAATCATAGAATCACAAGGTTGGAAAGGACCTACAAGATCATCTAGTCCAACTGGTCTCCTATCACCATTACTACCCCAAGCTACTAAACCATATATCTTAGTACCTCATTCAAACACTTCTTGAATAATGCCAGGGATGGCAACTCCACCACCTCTCTGGGCAGCCATTCCAGTGCCTGACCACTTATATCTAATAAGTGCCTGACTTCCAGTGCCTGACTTCCTTATGCCTAATCTAAATCTCCTCTGGCACAACTTGTGGCCAAAGACTTACTATATCCTACCAGAAAATTTTTAAAATCATTGCTCCCATTCTTTGAAGAGGAATGATAATAGTGTGATTTGTCATGAAAAGTTATCATGTGATTCATAAAGAATATTTTGCCTTGTACACTTGACTCATAATACCCCCAACATAATGCTTTTATTTACATTACTTAAATTTCAGAGTATGTGTGATTAACCAGTGTTAAAGTAGAAAGTGCAAGAGTGCTTTAAGACTGAGTACTTTGTGTAGGTGACTTTAAAATTTATAGTATATGCTGAAAGTGTTTTCTAAAATGTCTGTTTCAAGTTTATTACTGGGATTCACAGATTATGAAATTAATAAGAAATATTAACACTACTGTATTGGTAACTAATTTAGCTGAAGGCAACTGTACAAATGTTTGGTTCAAGCAGTAGACATGAATATGATTTTGCTAATCAAGGAAATGTTTCATATCCTATTGAAATTAGTAAAAGTCTTAAAGTGAGTTTCATTGCTGTTGTGAGAAGACGCAAAATGCTGCTAAACTTCTTAGAAAAAAACAGCCTCATATTTTGCCTACATTTGATTCTTTTTCTTGTGCTGTTTGTGATGTCTATGCACCTGCAACATTATTTCAATCAAAGCAGCAAATCTGCTTTTGCTGATAATATTCACTTCTTGTAGAAGGAATCGCTCTGCTTCTCTCCATAACATCTTGGCACACATAGAATCCACTAAACATGGCATTGTTAGGGAGAATTAGAGGATCTTAAAAATCATTATGGAAAAAATGAAGGAAGATTTATGAAATTGTCTGCAATGCATTTGGAAATTGTTATAGGTTTATTAATATATTGTTAGTTTTGTGCATTATTCTTCAATTAAAGATTTCTTGAATGCTTATTATATATAATATATATGTATTGCAGTTATACCACAAGTATGATAGGCATTTCATTTTATAATTCTCCCCTAAGAAATATAACATTTTAATTATTTTCCATACAATCTCTGAAAAATATAATTCTGCTCCTTGATTCTTATCAGGACTTGTTGACAAGGGTGGTTTAGCAAAGAATTTTGTGTTTAAAAGGAAAATAATAATGCTAGAGAGAAATCTGTGAAAGAAAATTGAGATATTCTACTGATTCAGGGCAATTATTTAAGCTTAGATATTATTCAGCTTTCAAGGATACTAGGCACTCTTGTGATATGCAATTATTCTTGTCTCTGAAGCAGAATGCCTCTGAAGCAGAATGCCACTGAGGAGCAAAAATACTTTTTTAAAAATTTCATTCTTGAATTTAACGTTTCTACAGTGTGTGTGGTTTTTATCACAATGTCAGCCATAATAATAAACAAGTTTCCATTTATAGGATAGTTCTTCTAGTGAGTAAAACAGTTGTAGTTTGAAAAAGCAAGTTTCCCCATCAAACTCAAAATATGTTCTTTTAAATGAATTGCTTTGATTTAGATTTGTATTGTGGGTTACATTTTGAAGAGTGCAGAACTGCATACTTTCAAAATGAGCTGTGAGTGCACAGGTGCTTATGGCTCACTGAAGGATAATAAGATTTATAGCTCTGAGTCATGCTGATGCCTTATGAACAGCCTTAATCACCATTATAAATACTTGTGTTATCTGACTATGCCTTATACATGACATAGAAACCCAAGTTTTATGGTGAAGGACAGAAAAACCTACCTAACATGGTTAGTTCTTTTATGTTGTCTGTTAATTGGCATAGTCCTTTACATAGAAATAAAGAGGAAAATCTCTGGAGTTGGATGCTTAGTTTTGTCAGCTATTTGCCTCTCAGTCAGAGCTTGCTTACATTGAGAAGGGTAGTTTAGGGAGTATGTTTATTTTACTTTTTCTGTGTGGACAAAGTAGTGCTGAAGGCAGAGTGGAAGATATTTCCAGCATTGCCTCAGCTAGAAAGAAAACTCCAGTTCTTGTTTGCCTGTGCTGCGTTGCTTTTCTTATCCTAGGAGGGAACTGCTTGTGGAACAGCACTAGCTGAGACTGCAGCTCTCTGCGTGGCCTGACCAGCAGCAAAGCCAATGCAGCCAGTGCAGGATGCAGGAATAATGGGAGCAAAATCTGAATTTACATGGTGTAGTCCATTCCATTTTGGCATATGATAACAAGGTAATGCAATTCTAAAAACTCTCTAGATCTGTGAGGAAGAAAAGCTATCTAGCTAAACAGTTTAATTGTAAACACATGCTATGCAGGAATATAAAGATTAGGGGGTTATGTGATGGACGGGTTACTGTCCTATTATCCTTTTCAATTTCTTTATTCCTGTTCCTTTAAGAGAGTCTAGTAAGACAGGAATTGAGAGCTGGCAACATTGGAGACAACCTTGGCTGCAGCTAAGGAAATTATTCCCAAGTTTTCTGGAAGAAACTGTTTTATTCCAAGGCTGCAGTATGGAGGGAGTACTTGGCAACCTTCCTCTGTTTTCCCACACTGTGGGAATTAGAATTTTCTCTGTTAAATTTTTTTTTTTTTTAATTGGTGTTTTAAAAACCTCTTTTGAGGAAGGTCCTGCCACAGTCATTTATCAATTCGAAAGATCCCTTGTGCTAACTGTGCACAGGTAAACAAGACAGTTGCAAAAAATTTTGTAGTGAGGCATAAGTCTGGTAGAGACAATGATGACTGAAGTTAAAGCTTTTTACCTCAGTTGTGGATGAGTACATGATGCCTGGAACTAGGCTTCAAGTGAGAGATATGATTGAAAAAAAGCTGCAGGCAGAGGAATAGACTTCAGCCATCCTATTTGCACCAGTTTCCTGATACTTTGTTATAGCACAAATGCTGTACATGATCCTAGAAGAGCTGAAACATGCAAACTACTGAGATTGTGCATATGCAGAGTTCAAAGAGTCTTCAATGACTCAATAAACTGATATTTATATATTCATTGAGAGGAATATTGGTGAATCGTCTTCTCCATTGGAGAAGCGAACATAAGAAAAGCTCTCTGGAGAGTCTGCTTTGTGAACAGCTCCTATCTCTTCATCTCTTAATAACCACTACAACTGTACCAGAGTTAAAATGAAGGTTTTGAGTTTTTTTCCCAAAATATAAACATTCCTTCGCTTGAGAATTTTAAGGCTTTCGCTTTGACTTGTGATGAACTGACAGTTTGTAACAGTACTTGCTGCACAATGTTCATCTACATTTCTGTAGTTTACCAGAATCGCTGACAACAGTAAGCCTTACAGCTTGTCTGGGTGCTCATTGCTTATACTCACTGCTGACAGTCATTGTCAAATTATCATTTACTGTGTTGTGAGAAAAAAAAAAAATGGAACTAATTTTTGTTTGTTTCTTTTAGTATGTTATTTATTTAGTTTTAGTCCCTCCCTCTTTCTTTCTGCTCCCTTCCATCCTTCCTCTCAGTCATTCCTCCATTCTCACTTCTAGCCTTCTTCTTTCTTCTTGATTTCCAAATACTCACATTTTTTCCTTTTCAATTTATACGGTGTATAAAGTATTATTTCTGCCTAGTTTGAATTTAACTCCCTATGTTTGGTATGAGGAACCCATGTATTAGCTATTTTACTCATGCTGAATCTATACTAAATTGTAATATTTTGAGTTTTTGATTTTTTTTCCTTCTACTTCTTGTTGTTTTCTTGTAAAATACATTATCATTTTCAAATACACTTTGTAGTGCAGTTTTGATTACCTATGTTTCACATTAAAGTATTAATTAATTGTAGAATAGTGCTATGTACTTTGTATATGAAATTTCTCAAGGAAATTTCCCTAGGTTGTTCTATTCAATCATCTAACATTCAGTAAGCAAATTAGTTTACATAAAAAACATAGATAAGTCATATAAATATTTGTTCAGCGTCCTCTATCTTGTTCAGTACATGGCTGAATTGCCTCTGCTTCCACTTATTTGAAGACTATTCAAACCTGTGACTTTCCATCATATTTTTTCAGATATTTTAGATTGTTTCTCATCATCAACAGAGAAATTCTGCATCTCTATATCTCTTGTAAATATAACTTATTTCCTAATTATTTTCAAGCGTCATCACAAATGTATTCTTTTAAGTCTTGTACGCTGACATGTTAACAAAGATGGTTCAACTGGATGTTTATTAGAGAACTTAGGACACTAAAATGGTAGTTGTGTTCTTTACTAAATATATCTGCAATGTGAATTTCATTTTTTTTTCTAACTCAAGTAAATCCATATATTATAAATGTATCTTGTGTTTATCACCTCCTCAGATTGACAAAAAATTGTATTTTTTTCTTCCCTACCTTTTCACGTGAGAGTTCATTAAGAAAAATTTATTTGAAACTTGAATTTTTGAAGTTGCTCAAAAAAGTTCTGGAATCTGCCAGGCCTCAGTAGAAGTATTCAAATCCTATGCTTGCCCAACACTGAAAATAAACATCCCTAACATCTAAGGCATAAATCATCAAAGATAATAAAACCCCTTACTGCCCTGATTTTCTAATGGAGTTAAGTTCTTAAATTACTTTGAAATCCATTTCTAACAGACAAATTTTAATCAAAAATTGTATAAGGTTCTATATAGCAAAGAGATTCAGTTACATAGAGTATGAGCAATATCTGACTGAGAACATCCACATTATGCTAAGTAGCTTCGAAACCTAGAAGCAAAGAAAATTAAGTTAGGTACAGAGAATGTTGCAAAGTGGCAAGAGATGAAAATAAGAACAGGATCATCGGAGAAAATCCATAATGTATGCTGTGAATATAGCAAAAACTCTTTGATTTGGATTTTAAGTGCTGCATAATAGCTGGAAAAGCTATGGGGAAATGTTCTGTGTCAACAAGCAAGTTGACCAGACTAGCTAATAAGCTTGTTCCATATCCGTATGATGTGATTAGATAACCATCCTGTAGATCAAATAAGTAAATGTCACCTTCACATTTAGCTAAATTAGACAAGTCACTAAACTATATATATACATATCTGTTTTTAGGCTGATCATTAGTCTAGTGTACTTATATTCGTTGTGGAGTACAGTTCTTGATTTCATATGTAATAATTTGGGATGCCCTCTAGCTGATTTACAAGCCAGAGGGTAATTGTATTTTAATCAATACATTAGAAAGGGAAAAAGGATCATTCTTTCTCTGGCAGATTTACATTTTGCAATGTAGAAGATTATTTTTAACCTTTACCTAAGCACCGTGCTCCTGTACTCCTAACAGCACAACAATAAACAAAACAGGTGCAATAATATTGCTAGCTTACATCAGCAAGACAGTTGCTGGTGATTGGTTAATTTCAAATGTCACTACCCTGAGAAACTAAGAAGCACACATGCACTGTAGATCTTGTTACTATATCTTAGCCTACATTCTCCCTGCATCTGGAACTGTATTGTCCACTTTTGTTATTTTAAATGGCTATGGGCTATCTCATCATGTTGTAGAAATCCCAGATATTGTGCAATAAGCTTAAAAATGTTCTAAGTGCAAGTAGGTGTTATATAACTGATGCCACAATTCCTGTATTGACTCTTTTCCAGCTACTCTCAAGGGTATGTGTCAGTAGCAAAGTAAATTCTTCTCACAAGTAACTTTATTCTGAAATCTTTTAAGCTGTACAACAAAATCAGAGTCCATCTTTATTTTAATGAAAATAAAAACTTAGATTAAGTGTTATCAGTCTTGAGGTAGTAAAGATACTGATATCTCAAAGCCTCAAGAGGAAATACAAATCTTTTGCTGTGTGTATTGGCATTTGGGTGAGATTTGGAATGACTCTAGTTGTGAAGGTAGCCTTAAAAAATTAATCAGATGATTCTTACAAAAATATTGGTGCTGGGTATCTGTGTTATTTCGTATGTGTGTGTGCAGATACATAAGGAATGTCAATTTTTTTTGTTGTTAATATTTGTTTATTAAATGTTCATATGTGAAAATCCCAATAAATAATTTATTCAGTAGAGATCTACAGAAATCTAGTATCTTCAGAAAAGCTTCTAAGTAGGGATAAGAACTTATAGATTAAGGAAGAACAAGTAAGTTCTTTAGCCAATCTTCCTTTGTTTTGGCAAGATCCAAATAGAGTTTAGTCTTGATGCCTGAATTACTGTATTAGATAAGGCAACGCTGCCCCTGTTTTACTGGTAGAGGTCTTTTCATTTGATTTAATTTTTTTTGTACTGACCGAAAATTTTCCTTATCACTCAGAAGCACTGAAAGAGTATTGAGAAATTTAGTTTTTGAATTCTGAAACTTGCAATGCTACACTAATGTTTTTAGGGAATTCAGAAAGTATAACATTCATAAAAATATTTTCCTTTGTTTTCTACTTTCCTTTTTGCATTACACTTATTGAGATACTAGCCTACAATATTCCATTTAGCTCTCTCTGCTCTTGAAACTTTATATCTACACACTTAAAGCTTTATATCCACCTAAAATACTTCTTCAAGTAAGCACCTATGTTTGTTTTTAGTGTGTGTATCTCCATTTTCCTGTCTCTTTTCAGCCTTTAAAGAAATACATTTTAATGCAAACTGAATAAAACTGCTGAAGGTAAAAGTTCAAGGATATCTAATGTGTTTAAATATTTATGCACTTTCTATTAAGATTTTAAAAATGTGCTTTTCCAAAGCTTTGAGGTGCATGCACAAATCAGTTTAAAAGCATGCATATGATTTTATGTGAAAGCATGGGAAGGGAATTTTCATTTTAGGGAAGACTTATTCTCAATAAGTAATAGTGAAAAGTATGATAAAAAATAAACACCTCCATTTGTGTTTTCCTTTCATAAGTTTAAAAAGTAAAATAGAAGGTCTTAATTACTTTTGGCAAAAGTAGTAGAACTTTATAGAAATTCACTACAAAATCTTGGTAGCTCTTGTGATAGTACATTTTCATTCATCCAGTATAATACGGCATAATTAAATGGCTTTTATGGCTAACAAAATATTTTGTTTAAAGTAATGTTTTATGTTGAGAATTCTGACCCTACCTGACCGTGGTCTTTATCATTCTGGATTGGGTATTCTGTTAAAATATATAGACCTATTTTGTCAGACTTATAAATATTGCAGTGGTATTACTCACTACAAAATGTGTAAATGTACTTAATTGCATTTTAAATTAATTATATTAATTAAAAGCCAGTACTTTATCACCAGAATTTAGTGAAATTGTTTAGTATGTTTTATTACTTTTTAATTACTGTGATATATTTCATAAACCCATCTGTTTCATGATACTTGCATTTCGGGAAATCTGGGCACACTTAACTAACTGCTATAGTGTAGACATACATAGCCTTACAGCTCTTCTCATGCAAGAAACAGAGGGGAAGAAAGTCCTCATTCATAAAAACATAGAATCATAGAATCACAGAATCACAGACTCATAGAATCATAGAATCATAGGGCTTTTGGCATGGTTTGTCATGGTTTTGTCATGGTTCTGCGAGATATGGTTTATTGCTTGTGGTAGCAGTGGTAATGAGAAGACGGTTTGACTGGATGATCTTGTAGGTCGCTTCCAACCTTGTGATTCTATGATTCTATGATTCTATCTCTTGTCCTATTGCTAGTTATCTCACTCTGCTACAGCTTCCTTTCAGGGAGGTGTAGACAGTGAGAAGATGTCTCTCGAGCCTCCTCTTCTCCAGCCTAAATAGTCCCAGTTCCTTCAGCTGCTCTCCGTAATACTTGTACTCCCAATCCTTCACAGGTCTGTTGCCCTTCTGACAAGCTCCAGACCTTCAATGTCTTTCTTGCAGGGAGAGGCCCAAAACTCAACACAGTAATAAAAACAGCCTCACCAGATCTGTGTACAAGGTGAGACATTCAAGGCAAACTTTATCTTTTCTATATAAAAGATCTAAATGAAGACTCATCATAGAAAGTTTGAAACTTTCAAGGAAATGAAAAGCTTCTGATTATCATTAAGATTATCATTAAGATTATCATTACTATACATTTATCTGCCTTTGAATATATATACGTACATATTGTGTTAAATTATTTGTGAGTTTATCTTAATACAAAACAACTGGTTTTAAATGTCTAGCTTTTTTTTCCCTACCAGGTCAGAAATCCAGATATTACCATACAGTAATATGAGCAGACACCTAGTTAAAAATCTTGTACAGAAAAAAAACAACAACAACAAAAAAAGAGTTATGTGAAGATAAATTTTGCTACGCTCAGGAACAGAAAAATGTTTCATGTCTACACACATACATACCCTAAGTAATCAGATGCCAGTAGATAGTGCTCACTGTGTGGTATGGTCCCTGAGGTTTGTAAGACCAATACAATTTGTTTTTGTGCAATGAAACTGATGTCTGTGCAACTCTTTACAGCTACTCAGAACAGATGGTAGAAATGTTCTGTCTAATTTAATGTGTAGTACTAGCTTGAATATAGATTCATATACCATATGAAGATTTTTGTGTGAGTCCTTTGGCTGAATGGAGAAAAAAGATCAATAACTGTCTTGTGGGTAAAAGCTTGATGGCATAAAAAGTTTAGGTATACTGGGAGAGATTCGAAGAATAAAATATATGGAGGGACACTCAAAATTGCAAGGAGAACTAAGAAGAAACATAGATACCTACATTAGGTTACAGGGGAAATAAAAAATGATAGAAAATGTTACAACATTTAAGGAAATGCTACTGAAGACAAGAAAAGAAACAGTCTGAATAGATTAGATAGAGATGGGTAGGAAGAAGAGACAAAAAAAAAAAAAAGCCAAACTGGGTCTCTTCTTAAATTTTCTTAAATAAAGAAAATTAGTAGGGAAATATGAAGGACAAATGAAACAAGGCTGAGAGAATAGGTAGGTGCCAGGAAAACAGTTAATGTAGGAAAAGGAAATGTACAATGAAGTGACTATATGTATATGTAAGATATAAATACCATTGATCTCTTGATCTCACATATGCCAATACTCCCACATTAAGTTCAAACAAGAATAGTAAGGGCTGGCTGCCTCCTGGTTCTCAAAATAACTGCATTGACTGTTCCAACTTAAAAAAAAAAAAAAAAGAAAAAAAAAAAATGAAAAGTTAATATTAAATTTCTTTGGCTTTTCTTCTTGGAATACCTTGTGGCATGTCTATCTAGAGAATTGCTTGGCGTCTGTCTCCTGGAAGACTGTTATATTTAAAGGCATATTGTATGTGGCACCATTTCCTCTATGAAGATATGTTCTATGTTGTTGCTTCTAGCTACGATGTAGAGTCCAATGGTGCAGAACAGAAACACGCTGGTGACCTGTTTAGATTGAGCCACGAGATGAGACATATTCTTGTACTAATACTGCCTGCATGGAAGTTAGAATAATAGGTCCAAAATGTGAAATATGGTGACTGCTAAAGTTTTTCTTAACAGGTTTCCTTGAATGATCTCTTCATTCCTATGGCACACATGTAGGCAGATTGGTAGATGTGGGTCCAGAAGACTTTTGACCATAAATCTTCTGCTGAGAAGTGGGGAGCTGTAGGACAAAATAAGACCTTCCTGCTCTCTTCCAGCAGATGGTAGCAGAGATCCTTCCCTTGACTTTCCACAACCAACCTATGATTCTCTGCTGCTCAGTCCTATGCAGTCTGACTAATTCTTAAGGATGCCAACGACTACTCTTAATGGATGTTTTTCTGGGGCACAAGACCTCTCCACCCCTCAGAATAAGAAAGTAGGCAGGGAGATATGAAACTGGCAAGGCTTGGCAAGGACCTGCTGGTCAGACTGAGGGAAAAGAAAGGATTGTACCAGCTATGGAAACAAGGGATATCACCTGGGAAGAATACAGGGATGCTGTCCAGACTTGCAGAGAGAGAATTAGGAAAGCCAAGGCACAGATGGAACTGAACGTGATGAGGAATATTAAAAACAACATGAAGCGATTCTATAGGTACTCTGCCCAGAAGAGGCAGACCAATAAGAATGTACCTCCTTTGATAAATGAGAATGGAGAACTGGCTATGACAGACAGGAAGAAGGCTGATGTACTAAAGAATTTTTTGTCTTAGTCGTCACTGGCAACCAGAATTCTCAGATTTCTCACATCTCTGAACTTCTAGGTGGGAAATGAGGAAGTAAATTCCCTCCCCTCCCAGTGAATTTTTATTCTAGCATAGCTCATCTAGAGTACAATATAGAGACTGGTTTTCTGTTCATGATGTGCTTAAAAGAAAAATATTTTGATTGTTCATGTTTCTTTTTTAAATCAAATAGAGGAGAAAACTGCTCTCTTTGAATTAAACACCTGTTGATTTTTCATAGTACTTTTCTTTTCTATGAAAAGTACAATTTGGTCTGTACAGAGCCTTACTCTTGAAGTAGGGATGGTATATTAACTGTAGCAGAGATAATATTTGGTGTAGTTAAAACTTGTAATCTTTTCACAACATAATTTTCAATAGATAAAGATAAATTTACATTAAATCAAAGTTCATCAGTATGTTAACTCAAACCAATTAAATAATCATTATAAATGCTCCTTGAACGACTCTTGTTGAATGTAGCATAGTATGGTATGTAACGGGAACCTGGAAAAAATAGTTTAATGAGAAAATTTTAAATTAAAGAGCAGCACAATCTCTCCATGGGGCTCAAAATGTGACCTGTTTTCCTGAAGAAGACGGAGATCACACTTTGAGCCCCACAGAGAGCCCTTGTAGTTATGTAAACCTGGATTTTCACAAATATGTTTCATTGCTGTTTCTCTACTTAATTTTTTTACCCAGGTAATCAACATGCAAAATTGCATAAAGGTCATTTTTGGTCTTTAATTTTCTTTGGAAAAAAAACCTAAAAGAAGCAAGCTTCCTAATTTTTATCATTTTACTTGGTTTCTAATGCTTTCTATTACACCAGACAAGTTTTTATTTATAAAATCCTCTTGCCTTATTGAACTACTCCAACCTCTCTCCTTAATTGTCCAAATGCATTTAGAGGTCTGGGTGAAATGAATCACCTTGGCAAGAATTCAGCCGGCTTTATTGCCAAATTCAAAGACTGACTGAGTGGGTAAAATTGTATATTGGAACTTACAATTTAAAAACAATTCCAAATATGTCTGTGTGTGGTATTAATTCCAATTGAAACTCTGAAGAGTGAATAATTGAAAGATACTGTTGTAAATCCATTGCAGTACACTCCAATACTGTGTTGCATCAGAGTGTGGTTTAGCACATACACCCTAAAAGACTGCCAATTATTAATGGTCTTCTTCCATGGCCTCTACAAAGAGAAAAAAAAGAGTGGAAAGAATAGCTCAGTATTTTCATCACTTTTTAGCAGTGACTAGTCGAGCACCTGAAAGAGGAAGGAATAAAGGCATGTCTGGATTGATCCAAGAGGGATGCTAATCTGCTGCCAAGTGGAATTATAGTACTATAATTTCCTAATAAGATAGGAAAGCAAGACTTCCTTTTCTTCTGTGAACAGAAATTATTATTTCTGCCCTTATAATGTCCTCTGAGAAGGTTCTTCAGGCTGTTCTAAGAGTTCTTGAAATAGAGCAAGAATTCAGTTGTCTTCTTTGTGAGAAGAGTGCACCAGCTGTGGTACTCAGAGAAAAGTAACATACCTGACACGGGTTCTGCCAGGTGCAGAGATGGCTGAGACAGGAGAACAGGTATAGCTCACCAGCTTTCTCTGCTATGGAGATGTGTTAGAATTTGTGGGAAAGAGAAGACAAGATTAGATGGGAGAAGATTTGAGGGAAAATGAAATTGTCACTTCGGAAGAGTTATGAGAGTTGGAGTGGGAGGAAAACTGAAATAGAAGATCTATGGTAAGCAGAGGGAGAGAAAGTTTTGGAAGAAATTAAAGGTTTCTCTTTAGTGGCTAGAGAAGTAAGGAATAGCCCTCAATCATACAAAGGGACAAAAGGAAATCTTTTGAGCATTTGTATAGGAAGGCACAGGGTGCCACCTATCTTGTCCTTCAGGAGTATTACAATGATGCTAACCCTCTTCTCTCCTCTCCTTGACTCGTCTTGCCTTGCCTCACATCCTCTCTTCTTCCCTTCTCTGCCCTCCACTCCCCTCCAAATATGAAAGTGGTAAATGAAGAAAAGAGTTAAAACAGTAAATGAAACAATTTCTTAAGAAAATAGATTTTATACAATTTGTAATAATTGACAATACTCTAAGCCTTCGGAACCTCACTAACAAAATGGTTCCTAGTGTAAACACCTCGATATCAGAATGCATGCATAGAATATTTTCAAAATAGAGCTCCCGCCTTCAGTATGTTTTACTAGATTTTTCTTTAATAAATTTAAATTATATTACTCTAAATATCTTCTCAACTTTTAACATCTTTCTTACAGCTTCTTTTTTCATACTTTTCCTACTCATTAACACACAATGAGAAAGTAAACATAATCTGGCAATTGCCAGAGCGTGTCTTCATTTTGATAGCTTCCTTAAAGACTGCATTCATCTTTGGCCATTTTTTACATTCACAAGATAAGAGATCACCATAGGAATTGGAGAGAATACTCTCTTGTCTGTGGCTGTATATAGAAGTATTTTCTCAAAGAAGAATTTTTTTCTGAGTACATGGATTTCAAGATGCGTAGGTTTATTAATAAACATCCAAGGGTGTGGACAGATTGCAGTATAATTGCACATCTTTTGCATCCTACATAAGCATACCTCAGCTCTTCTTTATAAGTTTACTTTCATATGAAGATTTAATCTGTGGTTTCCTTGTGAAGAATATGTATATGACATAAAATTTGAAAATTTCTGAGTTTCATTTAGCTCTGTGAACCATTAGGGAAACAAATTTCTAGCGTCTGTTTATCTTTGTAGAGTTCAGATATGAAACAAGTTAATCAAAATAGACCAGAGGAACTAAAAATCAGCTAAATATTTAACACTTATCTGAATTCACTATTAATTCCACTTATCGTTTAAATAATAATTGTAGACAAAAACATGGATTATGCAGAAAAGAAATGTAAAAAAAACTATCCCTTGTTCCTGTTACAGTAATCTTTCAAAGTGTTTCAGTGCCTGCCCTTGTTTCAGCTAAGACACAATTGATTTTCTTCACAGGGTCTGGTGTGGTTGTGGCTTAAGAAGAAAAAGAATTTTCATAGTACACTGATGTTTTAGTTGCTGCTGAGCAGTGCTATATGGAGCCAAGGACATTTCAGTGATTCATCTTCTTATACTGTCCTGCCAGGAAGAGGCTGGGAAAGCACAAGGAACTGGGAGACGACAGAATCAGAGCAGATGACATAAACTGTCCAAAGGGATAATCTGTACCACACGACATCATGTAGAAAAACTATAAAACTGTGGGGAGTTGGCTGAAGGTACAGCCACTGCTTGGAAAATGGCTTAAAATCAGTAAGCAGGTGGTGAGAAACCTCTTTGTGTGAAATCATTTCTTTTGTAAATACATATCTCTATATTACTATTCTTACTGTTATTTCTCTCCTTTTTTTCTGTCTTAGAAAACAGTGTTTCTCTCACACTATGTTTTCTCTGATTCTTTCCCTCAACCCACTGAGATGTTTGCTGGGTTAAACCACAACATTTCTAAATATTTTTCTCTTTATATCAGAAAATAAAAATGTAATAACCCAAATTATTTTTTTTTCCATAGATAAGTTTAAACAGTAAAACGGTTGAAAAATAATGTTCTTTGAGCATTATATTAGTGTGGTAAAAACTTCAATAAATTCATTAATTAATTTTGAGCAGCCAATTTTTATTCATTAACAAACACCTGCATATTCACAAGTGCAGCAAGCATGAATGCCCAGATGGGTTACTTTTCAAATTACAGAGGTAAAATCGGGACATCAGATTATTAGTTTACAAAATTTGTTTCTGTAATGAGACTCAGTCATTTTTGGCAGTATGTGCAATAGAAAGGGAATAAAGTGGGATGAGAAAATAAGAACAAAAATTAATGTGTTGACTTTCCCTTGGATTATTGTTTTTTTGCTTTGATTGACAAAAAATTTTGATAATCTATCTAAGACTTGATGAAAAAATGTCAATTACGAGACTATTAGGAGAGGGAGATAACTTCAGCTGATCATAAAGGCCAGAAATGTTATAGAAGCCAGCAACCTTAGATACAGGGAAGCAATGGCATGATCACTGAACAGGAAGCCTCGCCAGACAAATAGAAGAATCTGAATTATTGTGAAGTTTTTAGATGAGAGGCTTGTAATGTTGCTGTGCTTTGGAAAGCTGAATTTCAACTTCAGGAGAGGGTAGGAGCACCTTTGGATTCTTGGGATACATCGGGAGTAACGCATATATTCCATCTACATCTTCTGAGACCTGAAAAATTATCTGCTGTTTCTGTGTTTCTTAAATCTTTTCCTGAGCTGTTAAAATACATATATAATGTGTAATTTTGTACAGCAACTATATAATAATGTAGTTCTTTAGATAAAATGTACTTTGGTTTCTTCTCTTTACCATTAGACCCTTCATATCATTCTCAGCTCAAGAGACAAAAATTACCATAACATGATTGTCTGTTTACAAGGATGAATTCATTAATACTCTGGAAAGTCCTCATTAGCAGTGGTCTGTATAACGTATTATCTGATCTCTGGCACATATCGTTTTTTACGAATGTTCAGAGATATATTTCAGGTCATCTTTGATTAAAGAATCATCACTCAGGCTGCATAAATCCACACAAAATCCTATTGACAGTATGAAAGTTATTACTATTTAGAAAAAAAAAAAAACAACAAAACTGTAGACTATCACTACCAGATCTTTCATGTCTATAATACCATACATTATGCAGTAATTTCTCTCTATATACGTGCACATATATATATAAATATACTTTTTTTTTTTTTTTTTTTTTTTTTTTTTTTTTTTAAAGAATAGATATTTCCAAAAGTAAAAGTCATAGATTTCTTGGAGAGGAAATTTTATTTTGTATCTGAATCACTTGGTTTGTAGATATCACTGTCATTATAATATTGCATTTCTTGCAATATTTCCAGAACCTGTTCATTTACACTACAGTAGAAAGAATAATTTATTTGTCTGTCTTTGACAGCTATCCTAATCTAAACATGAAATAGCAGAATGTGAAAATCATGACAGTCATGCACTCTCTCAAAAGAGAAGGAAAAAATGAGATTAAATTTCAAATAGATTATGTTCTTATTTTGTCATACTTCATCATCTTTTTCCAGCTACAATAAACAACAGAAAAAAAAAAAGGAAAATAAGTGTAGGTATATGAACAAAGATTACAAGAATGTTCTTGTGAAGATCTCAATGCTCAGAATTACCTCTCACAAAAACAAATCAGAATATTCTAATAGTCACTGTAAAATGTCCAACTACTTCTACCAAAGCAAATCTATATTAATTTGATGCTTTCAGGTAATTATATTAATTTAATGCTTCATCATTAATTTAATACTTTCAGGAAAGGAAAGGAAAGGAAAGGAAAGGAAAGGAAAGGAAAGGAAAGGAAAGGAAAGGAAAGGAAAGGAAAGGAAAGGAAAGGAAAGGAAAGGAAAGGAAAGGAAAGGATAAGGAAAGGAAAAGGAAAGGAAAGGGAAGGGAAGGGAAGGGAAGGGAAGGGAAGGGAAGGGAAGGGAAGGGAAGGGTAAGGGAAGGGAAGGGAAGGGAAGGGAAGGGAAGGGAAGGGAAGGGAAGGGAAGGGAAGGGAAGGGAAGGGAAGGGAAGGGAAGGGAAGGGAAGGGAAGGGGAAGGGAAGGGAAGGGAAGGGAAGGGAAGGGAAGGGAAGGGAAGGAAGGGAAGGGAAGGGAAGGAAGGGAAGGGAAGGAGGAAGGGAAGGGAAGGGAAGGGAAGGGAAGATTATCTTCAGATAATTTAAATCACTACTATTCTATTGTTTTTCTGGAGTTTATCTTTACTTATCTTTACTGACATGAAATACATACAGACCTGGCTAGATAGTTTTACTTCAAATACTGGTTTGCTGTAATAATATCTTTAGAAATCTGTCAGACATTTTTTAGAAATAAGTGGGAAGAAAGTAAGAAAATATGCTTTATATTCTTACACATATTCTTAGTTGATATGGATTGAAGAACCTTACTTTCTTTTGGTGGGATTTTTACTGTCAGAAAGATATTGTTTTCCAGTGACATTTTAGTAGTTTGAACAATCCCTCAACTGAGACTCATTTCAAGTTTATATGCACTACCAAATATTGATTTGTACATGAAATAATTAAAAATGATTGCTGTAATACAACTGCCAGATGCACTACATGTTCTCTAAAGGGTTAGATATTTGTGAAGGATTATATATCTGTAAGTACTTAAGCATTTAGTTTGTGTATCTATAAAATGTATATATATATAAATGGCTTGTTATTTAGCAATTTTAACAGCAACAACAAATGGGAAAAAGTCAAAAGGCAATCTTTCATTCATAACATGGTGTAGTAGTGATATCCTTTCTACGTGAGTCAGCCCCTTTAATCTTTATTTATAGGCTTGTAAGGTAGGGTTATGAAATTTAATAGCAAGCAAATCAGTCTTTTTAAAAAACTTGTGCTGTATATTTGTCACTCATTACACCAGGAGACACAATAATTTAACCTAAATACATCAAGAAGCTTGTAATAGAAAGAAAAAGAAATAGGAAAAAAATGGATCTTGAGAACATCCCCAAAGGAGGGAGGGAGGTTGCCAAAGCTTTGGGTTTGATATAACTGACAACTTACTAATATATTTTTAAAATTACTTACTTTTAATATTACCTAGTTATTAAATATCTAATTTCAGCATCTTCCTGTTTTGAAATTGAGATACCTTTTTTGGACAATTTGGCCATATAATGAACCAAACAACAATTATTGAGTCAGGTATTTGAACTAAAGAGAGGTGAACTACATTTTTGGAAGTACTAATGAGCACAAACCTTCAGTTATTGTTCAAAACGAATCTGAATTTGATGATGTGATGCATTTGCCAGATCACTAATATCCACCCAGAAGCACAGAGAGGAGTGAAGGAGGACTGGGAATAGGGGATTGTGCTCAGTCCATAACTACTCCAACCACTCTTCTCTCCTCATTTGTTTTTCTGTTCTAATGTGGAGCTTCCCATGACCTGTAATCCTTCAGGTAAAATCTGCTTCAGCTTCAGATTTGCTTGAGCCACAGTTCCTTCAGGAAATATCCAGGTGCTCTGATGTCAGGTCCCTCATAGGCAGCAGGGTGGATATACAATGCCATCCAGATCCTCTCTGTGGGATGCAGGGAATATATGCTGTGTTGTTGGAGCATCTTCTCCCCCTTGTTCTCTTAGAATTTTCAGGATTGTTTTTCATGCTTTTCTCCCTTTGCTTTTGTCTATTGTTTTTTCTCTTTCTTAAATATATTTTCTCAAGAGAATACTGCACATGGATGATGGGCTCAGTTTTGTCCTTATGTGGATTAATTGTGCAGAAGGCTAGAGTTAGCTGCATTTGATACAGAACATCCCCTGCTTTCCAGACACAGAGATGATGTCTGCAGCCCACACTATCATCAAAATCTTGCCACCTACAAGTGATGATTCCAAAATATATTTAGTTTTTCAGGCTCTTTGCAGCCATTAGAAATTGGACATACAGTCTTTAATGACTTAATACTGATGGGAAGTGATAAAAGAAAAATGAATTTGGATGCGCTCTCAGACTCATATCCTTAATTGCATTGTATGGGCAAAGCTTTCTTAAACTGAATGAAAACCTACCAGCTCACAACAGCCTAAAGGGGTTTTTAGTGCTTACAGAGATGGCGTTCTGCCAATTTGCCCACAGGCAGTTTTTCCAACACTCAGAATGATAAAGACCTTTCGAAAACGAGAATCATATTTCCATTTATTTTTATTTCTGATGATTAAAAAAGTTGAGAAATAAATGTTAAATTATTAGAATATACATTTGGTAGGTAGGAAACTCCAGTACATTCTCCAGCTCTAATTGCAGCTGGAAACATAAACAATATTGTAGGCTATTTTGCAGTAAATTTCTTCTCTTTTGTAGCTCTTCTAATTTTATTAAATATATGTAGAATCAAATAAAAGGAGAGATATTATTTGACAAGATATTCAAAGAACACGCATGTTGCCAGTGCTTTGCTATGATTTTGAATAAATGCTGCAGTGAATAATATGTACCTCACATTTTGTTTTAATTATGTGTATTTGGTTTTATATAAATTCAGAGAAGAAATGTCTTGAGCCTGAGGACAAATCATTCCATTTGATTTTGTTGACTTAATGTGAGAAACAGACAATGGTCAAAGCATCATATGTTGGAAATGCCTCTTTTTTTTCATGTTTAGAATTGTCATGACAATAGTAGAGGTATTAAAATGTAGTGCTCCTTGAAGCAAGGCAAATAATGCCACAATATACAGTTACTGTAAGCAGTTGTCAATGAACAGATTGTTACCAACATTTTAAGCTTATATAAAGAAGAAAATAACAGGATGAACAAGAGGAAGCAAGATGCTACACAGAAGAGGATTTCCTCCTAAGCTTAAATCATTAAACTTTGAAATCTACCTTCTCAAGGTCTTTCATTGTAACCCACAGTCTTTCATTTCCAATTGGTACCACGAAAATGTCAGTTTGATGATATATTACACATAACAATGCCATTGAGTTAGCATATCATGACAACTGGGACTCATTCAAACTTTTAAAAGCTCCTAATGTTTTAAATAAATTATGAACTGAAGAATTCTCAGACACATAAAAGAAGTAATTCATTAGAAAGCATAGAATTCTCAATACATTTTAGAAAATTATTCTTTTCTTATACATTTTTTTTAATGGTTGGTTGGATTTGTTGTTTCATACAATGCCCTTGATGGGAAATACAGTCTAAAGATGTCCAGATCATTAAAAACATATTTTCTTTCTCTTCCTTAGGCATGCTTAAGTACTAAGGTCCATTGTAAATTACAACTCATCTATAGATTTTAGCTATGTTTTTAAAATCTAGAACTAAATCTTTTCTACTGATTAGAAAAGATATGTATTCAGTTTCCTAGCTACTTTCTTAATATTTTTTCTTCCAGTCACTATTACTCTCATCTGTTGAATTGTTTTGAATCATTTCTTGCATGACTGGAAGTCTGATTTCAAGCAGCCGAATTCTTGATCAAAATTTGTTTTAGAGGTCATATATATAAAGACATAAACATTAAACTATTAATATTAAAAACGTGATATAGTGTTGATTATATATAATGATTCGCCTCTTGAAGGTGTAATCTATTTTGCAAGTTTGAGTGATACTTATTCACGGGCAGGTGTGATCGGTCTTTGTTTACTTTTGTAGAAATCTATTATTAAAAACTACTTCTTATGCTATTTTATCTGTGTTTGTTCTGGTGGCTGATTTTGCATATTCTCAGAAGCACACAGCAAACAGAAAATACTATGCTCAGATATATGGACTTTTTTCAGCCTTCTAATTCTGGCTACAGGAGGCATCATTGTCACAGGCTCACATTTTGCTAGGGGACTTCAGGCACTCTGACATCTGTTGGAAAAGTAGCACAGTGAGCTGTAGGCAATCCAGGAGGCTCCTGGAATGCATCAAGCACAAATTCCTGAGGTAGGTAACAGACAGCCCCACTAAGGGCTGAACCTACTATTCATCAGTGCAAGTGAACTGATTGGTGACAGAAAGATTGGTGGCTGTCTTGGCTGTAGTGACCATGCAATGGTGAAATTCACATTCCCAGGGGATATGACATAGACAGAAAGTCACAACACTAATTTTAGGAAAGCCAACATCCAGCTCTTCAGGCAATTGGTCAACAACTCCCTGGGAAACTGTACTCAAGGACAAGGGTACAGAACAGTGGAAACAGGGACAGGTAAAATGAGAGTAGTATAGAGATGTTGCTAGGCTGTGTAGGGATGGAGTCAGGAAGGCTAAGGCCCAGCTGAAATTGAACTTGGCAAGAGGTGCAGAGAAGAATGAGAAAGGTTTCTGCAGGTACATCTATCTGAAAAAGGAAGTCCAAAAAGGCTTATTCCCCTACTAGTGAGCAATACAGGCAGGCTGGTAACAAGGTAGAAGAGCGCTGAGATACTCAACGACATTTTTGCTTCAGTTTTCACTGATAACTGCTCTTCACACATCCCTTAAGCAGATGGATCAGAAGGTAGAGGACGAGGGATCCTTCGTGTTGTAAGCAATGATTGAGTTTGCAACCATGTGAAGAACTTAAACATCCATAAGTTTATGGATCATGATGAAATGCATCTCTGATTCCTAAGGGAATCTTTGATGTGGTTGCCAAGCCATTCGCAAGCATATTTAAAAATTCACAGTAAGATGAAGTCCATGATTATTGGAAAAAAAAAACATAGCACCCACTTTTAAGAAGAGTAGAAAGGATGACCTAGGGAAATATAGACCTGTTAGTCTGACCTTTGTGCTTGGAAAAATCATGGAACCTTGTCCCTGGAGACATTCAAGGTGAGTCTGGATGGAACTCTGAGTAACCTGATCAGCTATTGATGTCTCTGTTTGTTGCAAGGGAGGCCCCTTCCAACTCAAATGGTTCTATGATTCTATTATTTATTTAATGAATTTAGAAGAGTTAAATCTATCCTCTTTATTTCTAGTCTTCTTACCTCTTGAGTTTGCAAGAGTAACCATGAACCTCTGGTTTTCTACCATTGTTTTCTGTTCAGAATCATTACACAGGGATCAAAACATCTGCAGGACCTAGATATGCTCATCTAGAGCTTTCCAGATAATTTTCACTGTTCAGGCAGAGACTCTTCTTCTTCAGGCAAAATATAGTGTCCTTTGCACAAAAAAACAAAAGGTAGGTAGGGTCGATCCCTCTGCACAGTTATTGAGGGATGGAAATTTTTAGGTCAGTTTCTCAAGATAAATAGGGTATGCTCCTGCACTGAATTACTTTCTAAAGTGCCATCCTCAACAAGGCCATAGATATCTTGTCTTGGAGTGGTTTCTGGATTCTAAAGACAAAGTCTGTTTATAAGTTATACCCATGTTTTGTAAGCTGCAGAATGTCTTTGGAGCAGTAATCTTTTTTTTTTTTTTAGACAATAATAGAATGTATTTATATAGATTTTTCATCGTTTTTTCCCTTGGATGTGCACTAGTTGGTGTGTGTTGGAATGTTGTTCATTTACGCATTTTGGATATTTGTGGACTACAAATGAACATGAAACTGGAAGTGCAAGCATAAAGAAGTTTTTAGGTTCCCTGGAGCTGAAATTTTGATGCAGAATAATTCTCTTACTTGCTATTCATTGTTGAAACATCGTGTGCATATGTCTTACACTGGAATGTAAACATATTTGCAACTCTGTTGTGAAATTTACGTGATCTTTGTACACTAGAATAATGAGGAAAAAATAAAAGGAAATTCTACTCCATGTAGTTGTGACAGTACTGCAAACTAAGATATTTCTTTTTTCTTTAATATATAATTGTTAATATTAGAGTTTTTCTTCTACAGTGCATTGTAAGACTCAGCAGATTTAAAGAAGATTCAGATTTTAAGTCTTTTTGCTTTGTGAATAGAAATAAAATATGTAATGACTTTACAACTAGTATTTTAAAGCTTAGTACAAAACTAAGTGATGATTCAGCTCAGTTTTACCATTTTACTGAATTAGCATAGTCAGAAAGGAAATAACACATGCTTCAATCAAAGCCTATAGTTTTGTGTATCTACATGAAATAACTGCAGTGCAAGAGTGGGAAAAAAAAGGAATGTGAGTACCTCGATGAATTATTTCAGCCTTGAAATGTGTTGGCTAGTGTTAGACTCACTGCAACATTATCTACTTACAATCTGTTGTTTTGTAGAAATATTTTTGATGAGGGAGACTATATTCTGTGCAGTCTCTTCTAATATTTTCACTTAGAATTATTTCTCAGTTAGCAGTCCATATGCTCTGGTGATGAATGGGATCTGTACTCCAATTATTTTACATTTCTTGGAAATGGCATTCACTAAAGGGTATTCAATTTCACTTGAGGAGAGATGATCACAGAAGCACACTGATGTTTTAGTGCGTTACTACTGTTCATAAACTGACCACTGTACAGTTTAATGGATATGGTCTATATGTGGACAGATGTTCTAGATATCCTTAAGCAGAAGGAAGCCTTAACAGAGTAGAATCTTCCAGAAGCAACAGATTTACATCAAGCCTATCTTGCACTTTATGTTATTTGAAATTTATATGAAAAGTGTTGTCCAAACAATCATCTGTTATGAGTAAATATCTTAAAACTAAACAGCAGAGCATAATCTTTTCTTCCAAAAATCTGCACAAATTATAAACCTCAGTAAATTATTTTTAAATAAACACACAGGGCAAGGGCATGTGTAGGAAAAGAGAAACTGTTAAAGATTGTGGGGCAAACTGATCCAAATCAATTTAAAGTTACAGTGGTTTAATTAAACTGGAAGGTTACTTCTCAGTGTTTATGTCAACCTTTTGTTCTGTATCCTCTCATTCTTACCTGAGCAGATTACAAGTTCTGAAGAATGCTACAAAGCTTAAAAAACAAGTTTTATTTATTCAAATGATAAAGTTGAATAAGCATATCTGTGGTGATAGGACAAGGGGAAATGGTTTCAAACATAAAAAGGGTAGATTTAGGCTGGATATAAGGGGAAAGTCTTTTACAGTGAGAGTGGTGAGGCACTGGCACAGGTTGCCAAGAGATGTGGTGAAAGCCCCATCCCTGGAGACATCCAAGGGGAGGCTACACCAGGCTCTGAACAACCTGATCTAGCTGTGGATGTCCCTGCTCATTGCAGGGGAGTTGGACTAGATTACCTTTAACGGTCCCTTTCAACTCTGACTCTATGATTCTATGAAAGTTTGTACCACTCACTTTGCATTCTGTTTTTAAAGGCAAAGAAAGACCTCTTTTAAACTTGTGTGGATTGAAAACGAATTTTTAGCACTATGTTTCTTGCCTGAGCCCTTTCATTTTGTGATATCATTAACAGCAGATCATGAATTTTTGTTGATGTTTAGCACATAGCTCTATTTTTACATAAAGTATACCTGTGCACAAACAATGTACCTTTAATGGCTTGTAACTATTTTTATTCAGGAAAAGTTTCAATACTTTGAAATCTAATATTTAAAATATTTGTTAGTGGCATTTAATTTTGTGCATTATACAGAATGTTTGATTACTATAATTGTCCCCTTTAACTTATTTCAAAACAAAAACAGCAAAGATTCTAAGTGGTTTTCTATCAAGAACTAATAGTTCCACCACAGTAAGTTCCAGCTTACCCTTGAAGTCTCACTTTTTAAGCTGAAAAAAAATGGTATATAATAATAATATTAAGTACTGAAAAATATTTGAATCTTAAAACTATTCTAAAAAACACATGCAGTTTGCTGTGGTATACTGACAACAAACTGCAGGAAAACATTGCAGGCAGTAAAAAAAAAAATGATAAGTGTTATCCACTTATCACTATCACTACCACAATGATAAAAAATAAATAGAAAAATAAAAATGTATTTGAAGAAGTGCTGTAACTACTTATTCCATTTTTCTTTGAGAAAATCTGAGTGGATGACTTGCACGACTAATTTTGTTCATCAAGTGTGCCAGATGAGATGAAGACAAACATATATTTGAAAATGAAAATGTAGATGGTGTAAATTTATTAATTGTTTAAACTAGTATCAGAATTTCTCTGAAAGACAGATTTCTCCTTATTTCTCCTCTTATGAGTGAATCAAAATCACAGTATACTGCACGGAATGAATTAAAGTTTGCATTGAACGTTTGTGGCGAGCTTCTTAGATTTTTTCTGGATTTTCTTAACACTCCTTAGATATTCACATGAATTTTCTCTCCACACATCTCTCTTTTTCCAGTCTTAATCTGAACATCAAGCCCTCTAAAATCTTGCTTTGCAGAATAGGAGAGTGAAAGTTCGTTCCTTCATATCTCCCATATGTATACCTTATCTCTCTTTTTTTTCTATCTTTTTCTTTCCCCCCAGATTGCAGAAAAAAAACCCAGTACATTGCAGCAAGTAAGACTGATTTTTATTACATAGTTACTGAGAGAGTCTTAGTAGCCCACAGGGGACATAAGAGCACTCAATTAAAGAATTATGTTGAGTTGTGCTGTGGCAGCAAATAGGAATAAAAAGTGCTTCAAACGCTGTAAAGTTAAATTGATCTTTACAGTGACAAGTGACAACAATAGATAAGGTCACTGAAAATTTTACCTTATGTAAAGATGATGTACATAAAGCATAACTAATTATGAAATTTAACATTACATCTTTGACTCACAATAGATGATCATCCTCCACGCATGTACTAGGCTCAATGTGATCAAGGGTAATGGAGACTCTAGTATACCCTAGTATACCCATGGTGATAATTTCTAATCTTTCACCTTTCAACACGCATTTAGCCAGTATCCAGTACAGTACTCAACACATTCCATTCTTTGCCGCTCTGGAAAACATATTAAGAATTTAAGTGTACACTCATTATGCAATCTTCACAAATGTCAGTTACATCAGTGAAAAGAATTCCCCATAGCGATATCAGCATAACATAGTCACAACTCCAAGAAAGGAAATGATTTACATACATGTCCCTTCTTGTCTCTTCACTTACTTACAACAACAAAAATTCACTACACATGCTACATTTTCTGATAATATCCAGTTTGCGTTTTGCCCTTCACTTCTACCAGCTACTGCTTTTATCTTGAACTTCTCAAGGGCACCACTCTGGGCACCAGAAAGTACTGTTGTGATTTAACACTGATGTACAATTGAGCACCACCATGCCCCTCTCTCACTCTTGCTCCCCATAGGGATATTGTTCACCAGTTATAATCATTAGCTAAACAGACTCTATTTGGGGAAAAATTATTTACTGCCAATGTATAACAGACAAGAACAGTGAGAATTAAAAATAAAAAAATCATCTTCTTCTCATCTACTCTCTTCTATCTCTTTTACCCAATCAGCACAAAAGAACAGCAAATGGGGCCTGCTGTCAGTCCATACATTTAATCTCTGACTCTCCTTAATGATCTTCTTATTGATTATTAGAGGTATGTAGTAAAGCTGTGCAGGGAGAAAATTAGAAAACCAAAGCCCAGCTAGAACTGAACTTGGCCACTAAGGTAAAGGAAAATAATGAATATTTTTGTAAATACATCAACAGCAAGAGGAGAGCTAGGGAGAATCTCCATCCGTTGTTGGATGCCAAGGGCAACTTGGTGATCAGGATAAGGCTGAGATACTTAATGCCTCCTTTGCTTCACTCTTTAAGACTTGTTGCTCCCTGGAAAAACAGCCCCGTGTACTGGTAAATAGGGATGGGGACCAGAATATGCCCTGCATGATCCATGATGAAATAGTTTTGGACCTGCTCTGAAAGCTGAATGCTTTCCATGTCCATGTCCATGGGGCAGATGGACTGCACCCTTGAGCGCTGAGGGAGTTGGTAGATGTGGTTGCCAAGCCACTCTCCATCATTCTTCGGCAGTCCTGGCTAACTGGAGATGTCCTTGCAGATTGGAGACTGACAAATGTCATGCCCATCTTCAAAAAAGGCTGGAAAGATAATCCTGGTAGCTACAGACCTATCAGTCTCACGTTGTTGCCTGGCAAGGATATAATCTTGGGAGGCATCATGGCCCAATTAAAGGTCAACCAGGGGATCAGGACCAGTCAGCATGGGTTTACGAATAGTAGATCCTGTCTGACAAATCTGATTTCATTCTACGACAAGGTGACCCACTTAGTGGATGAGGATAAGGCTGTTGATGTGGTCTACCTGGACTTCAGTAAGGCCTTTGACACTGCACCTCACAGCATTCTTGTGGAGAAGCTGGGTGCCCATGGTTTGGACTGGTGTACACTCTGCCAAGTGACTGGATGGCCAGGCCCAAAGAATTGTGGTCAATGAAGTTAAATCCAGTAGGCTGTAGGTCACGAGCGGTGTCTCCCAAGGCTTGGTAATGGAACCAAGTTGCAAGGGAGTGTTGATCTGCCTGAGGGGTGAAGGGAACTACAAAGGCACCTGATTAGACTGGATCGATGGGCCAAGGCAAACTGTATGAATTTCAATAGGGCCAACTGTAAGGTCCTGCATTTTGGTCACAGCAACCCCAGGCAACCCTGCAGGCTTGGGAAGGAGTGGCTAGAAAACTGCCTGATGGAGAGGGACCTTGGTGTACTGATGGACAGTCAGCTGAATATGAGCTAGCAGTGTGCTCACATGACCAAGAAGGCCAATGGCACCCTGGCTTATTTTATATTATATATTACAATTTAATATTATTAATATTATTAATATTATTAATAATATTATATATTATATTTATATTTTCTAGTCTAACTTTCCAGTCATGTTGATGACCACATTCAGCAAAGCATTCAGGCCTTGTAAATTTGCAATGACCCGTATCTTGAAATAAAAGTTGTGTCTCAAACCCTGGAAGATTTTTCAGTTCTTAATGCTTATTGATTTCAGTGAAGATCACTCCATTACCACAGTACTCTTCTTTTCTGCTCACAGAAAGCCATATTTTTAGGGTTAAATACATTTCCCTATTTCTTGACAGCAGTGTGTATGAAACTTCATGCCCAGTTCAGGCAGTCCAGAGATGTTTTGCGTAACTCACAATTGCAGTGAAACTGCATAATGTGTAAAAAGCATATTAGAAAAAAGCTAAAATAAGAGTAGGTACACAGCTACAGGCAAATTTTGCATTTTGAGTCTTCATCATTCTGTGCAAAAATGTGTTCTGCCTTAGGCAATAGTATTTCCATTTTATGCATTTGAAGAATGTGCTTATAGCACATTGAAATATCATGTGTTGTACAATTTTAATGTTGAAACACTAAATGAATATACAAATATATATATGGATACTTTATGCATTGCATTATGATTTTAAAATCTTAAAAGTAGACGATGGAATCTTCTTTTTTGAAGCAGTAGAGTACATGATGCCAGAAATACTGGAGAAACAATGCTTAAAAAAGCCATTATTCTTTAACAAGCATAGCATTCTTCTCTCCTTGTCATGGCTCTGTACACTTTATGACTTTCCACAGTAGTTTTCACCAGTAAAGTGCAGTAAGAAAGAACTATTCTTTCATCTGACATAAAATGCAGAGTTAATTTTCTAGCATGAACATGTGTTGCATGATTTGTGATTTTAATCACATGGAAATTTCTTACTATTTGCATTGATGTAGCAGATCTTGCTTTGATTTTTCCTTTTTTTTTTTTTAATCTTCAAGAGTTAAACAAGTTCTGTATTTTTAATTCCTAAGTAAATGACTAATAATGTTAAACATAACTGTAGACTTCAGAAATACATACGGACATTTCAAAAATATGTGTTTTTCTTTTTTTTTTTTCATGTTACTGATGATTTTAGCAGTGGGGTAATCTACACTGTGTTCAGCACAATCACTACAGCCTGCAGGCTTTTTGGAGGTTATGCAGGAAATGAAAGTGTTTGACCTGGGCATATGTGTTACTTGTAAAGTAAATATTGGTACTTAGTTCTGTGTTTATATACACATATGTACTATTTATTTTGCTTATTAACATTGTTGCATCTATTTTTGCTTTATTCAGTGCTGTGGTTGCACATCTGTATAGCACTTTCTGACTAAGCAGACTATATTATCTATCTTATGTATGGATTTACAGTATTCTATTAAGCAGAAACGTTTTGCAAGATAAAGAGCCATGTAAATATTTATGATATAATTTTAGAATACGCAATTTGAGAAATGTAATTTAAATACTTCTTCAAAATGGTGCAAATGTCAGAACTTCTTTTGACTTTTTGGTTAAGGCTGATAAGGAACTAGAACAGAAATAAGGAAAGATTTTCCATTTACTAGGATTGGTCAAATGTGGTGGCTGGAGGAAATAGTGATTCACTTGACTGCAGGGATGATTAGTGTCCTGCATAATATTTTACAGATATTTTACAGTTGCTGTAAATTAAAACTGAACTTCTGTTTTGTTGCATAAGAAATAAAGTGCAAATAACTGGAATAAATCAGTGTTGATACACCAATGTGTAGGATGTGATACACTTGTATGATGTGATCCAAGAGAAGATCACTACACTGTTTAAGTAGTGAAAAAGAGAAAGCACAAGAAAAGTGAAACAAACAAACAAACAAACAAACAACATATTATTTAAAGAATATTGCTACATTGTGTAATAGGAGAATTAATAGCCATAATAAGAATGGTTTATACTTAGAGGAATGGGAGAATGGGGCAGGAAATGTAATTGAGGGTCAGGAAGAAAGAAAATTCTCTTAATACACTCATGTTTATGCATGAGAAAAGAAAACTGCAGCACATGGTTTGACATAGGGTGGCTTTCACAGCTCTCGCTAGTCCTGATGTGGAATAGAAGTGCTGTTTTGCAGTAGGAAACTGAGATGGAGTATCAGTTCTGACTACATTTGCTAGGTTCCCAATGAAACTATTTTGTTTTAACAAGGTGTTGGCTTCACTGTTTTTTTTCTTTATTTTTCTTTTTTCTCAACAGCACCATAACATTATTTCTTGATGATTATTATATCAGCAAAAGCTAACTTTTTATTCCAGTTTGAAATAAACTGTGAAGGAGGATGATGCCACCTCGAATGTGCTGCTCAGCTTTACATCATCAGCAACCCTGCTGGGGTAGTATTTTATCCCTTCTATACCACTGATGAAGATTTTGAGCAAGACTGGACCCAGTATCAATCTCTGGGGAGCACTGCTAGCTGCAGGCCTCCAACCAGTATCTGCACTGCTGTTAACAACCCTGTGAACTCTGCAGTCAGACATCTTGTTTTATTTTGCTAGCTGTACACTTAGCCAGTATAAGTGGGGCAGAACTTGGTACTCCAGGATTCTACCTAAAATACTGAATTTCTTCAGTAATTGGCTGCACACACTGGAACACAAAATTTGCAGGCCACAAGAGTAGGTTGGGTGCTTATTGAGTAACAAACCTACAGTAGTCCATGATTGGGCTTGATAATCTTGAAGGTGTTCTGCAACCTAAACAATTCTTGATTCTCCTTAAGCCTTTAGATCACAAATTCTCAAATTCTTGGTGTTCTCAGCCTAAGTACTTCTCTGTAACATTCAGAAATAACTCCCTGTGACTGTTTGCTCAACTCTGGCAGAGGTTTTGGCCTGATACACATTTGTGGTTGTCTAGTCTTTAACAAGGTCCAAACTCCCTCCCGACTCCTCATTCCCTCCTCCTCCCCAACAGGAAAGCAGCAACAGAAATGAGGATGAAAATGCTCGTGGGTCAAGATAAAGACAGGGAGATCTCTGAACAGTTATGCTCTTGGACAATAGAGACTCAATGTGACGAAAGATAAAGTAATTTATTCCCAAGGTAAACCAGATGACTTTCCCTAATACCATCATCATGGGCTGGATCACAGTGGGGCCAGAATTGTTACATACAGATGTACTTAGGGTGGCTCCATGTACTCAGCACTTGAAGCCTTATGCAACTGACGAACTCAGAGTGCTGCAGTTCTGCAATAACAAGAAGAAATAAGTTGCAAGGAACATGCGTTTCATTCATATGCTGACTACTTCTCTTCCTATACTTTTTTCTGTATCACATCCTCTGAATTATCTCAGTTTTTCTATCAAATTCTTTTGCCAGGAGCAGTTACAGAAATGGTGACTAAAAAAAAATTTTGCCACGTGAGAAATACTGAGATTTGGATGTATGACTTTGGCCTCTGTTTGCTCAAAGATGAAAAAACATAACCTTTTATTGTAAAGGGAAATTGTTCCAAAACTATCTATTAGTATACATCATGATACATTGCCTTTGTAGTTAACTGAATGGTCTGGGGCAGTCGCCAGGGTCGACAGGGGCCTCTTGGCCCCTGGGAAACCATGGCAACAAATGACCTGAAAATAAGAGAGAAGTACAGGTTAGACCAAATAAGGAGGAAACAAGACATGCCACATGTCCATTGGTCAGAGACAAGGGTAGTAGCCCTAAGGCATGGGGAAAGTTTTAAGAAGGGTGTACTCCTTGCAATTAACGCCATTTTGCCGCTCACCATATTGGTGTCATGAGAAGCGTGCAAAACTGGCCGGGGCTGTCGGAACACTTTCACAAGGAGACTTCAATCAGAGTTGCCGAAACAAAGGCGACAAATGGTGCCCCGTGTGAGATAGTCTCACCTGTGGAAGTGTGACAGCCGGCTGCGGGACGGACGCAGGAGCCTGCCGTGGTAAGGCGGCGGAAGAGCTGGAGGGGCTGATCCCCTGGGGCTAAGAGCAGCGCTGGTAGCTGGTGGAAGGTCGCGGAGGGTTTGATTTCCCTGGGCAACGATGGAATCCGTCATTAAGGTA
This sequence comes from Tetrao urogallus, assembly GCF_951394365.1. Taxonomy (NCBI): domain Eukaryota; kingdom Metazoa; phylum Chordata; class Aves; order Galliformes; family Phasianidae; genus Tetrao; species Tetrao urogallus. The sequence goes on from NC_136815.1 coordinate 65,342,404, forward strand.
TTATATCAAGCCTGTAAAACGTACTGCGGGAAAACCGCCCCTTCTAAGAAGGAGGTGGCCACCGTTCTTTCTTTCCTTGAAAAGGAGGGACTTCTCTCTTTTCCTTATGAGATTTATGACTCCAGCAAGTGGGACTCTTTGACATTAGTGCTCACTCAGAGAGCTATGTCGTCCCAAGGGGCGTCGGTGCTTAAATTTTGGGGTTTGATTCGGGGGGCTTTGAAGGCAGCGAGGGAAGAAAAGACTGCCAAAAACCTTGCCAGAGATCTGTTGGGTTTGGATCCGGGCGGGGGGGGCGTCACCGCGGCCGGGAGACTCTAACCCCTTCAAGGATCTGCCCCAAGACAAGATGGCACCGGAGGCACCGACCATGCCAGAAACACCAACATCGGAAAAGAAGGAGGAAGAGTCGCCATCATCACCGACGGCTCCGCCCCCGTATCCTCTCCAGTACCCCTCTTTGCATGGCTTTTGTCAGGGGGAGGATCCTACACGGGCAGGGGCAGGGGCAGGGGCCGAGGGATTGATGGTTGCGGCTCTGCCCCCGCCACCCGTTCTGCCCTCCCAAATGGCCAGGGTCCCAGTTAACTTGGGGAAAGGGGCCTTATTTATCGATTGGGGCCGGGTAAGGGAGGAGATGAGAGCAGCGGAGCTCTTGGATGATTATAAGGCATTCCCTGTAGAGATCAGGGGACAGGGACCTGTTTGGATTCCTTTAGATCCAAAGGTAGTAACTCGCCTCGCTGAGACAATAGGGAAGAAGGCTTTACGATCGCCCGCTACACTTTCTGCACTGGAGGCAATTATGGTGCCGGGACCTTTGCTTCCATACGATATAGAGGGCCTCATGCAGGTGATACTTGAGCCAGCGCAGTATATGTTATGGAAGGAAGAGTGGTCGGCACAGCTCAGGGCCGTAGTCGCTGCAGCGACACGTGACCCACGACACCCAGCAAATGGTAGGGAACAGGGAGAGGTAACTAATCTGACACGGTTGTTAGGCTATGGGGAAGGTATGATAGGGTCCCCTGAGGGCCAGTTCAGACGCCTTCGCCCAGGAGAGCTGATAGCGTCCACAGAAGCAGCTCTGACAGCCTTCAGAAGGTTCTCCAGGACAGCTGAACCTTCTGCTCCCTGGGCAGAGATAGCCCAGGGTCCATCTGAGTAATTCTCAGATTTTGCCAATCGATTGATTCGGGCAGTAGAAGGCTCAGATCTGCCAAAGATTGCCCATAATGCAGTAATCATGGATTGTCTTAAACAGAAATCACACAAAAATGTTAAGGATCTTATTCGAGCCGCTCCCGACAACCTCAATACTCCAGGAGATATCATTAAGTATGTACTGGAGAAACAGAGAACAACGCCCCTCACCAATGAGGGATTAGCAGCAGCGTTAGTAGGGGCGATGGCCATGAGAGAGGATCAAAGAAGGGGACCGTGTTTTAAGTGCGGACAGTTTGGTCACTTCAGAGCCCAACGCCGAGCCCCTGGGAGACAGAAAGGGGAAGCAGGGCCAGACCAGACCTGCCAAGCCTGCGGGAGATCAGGGCACGCCGTGTGCCAATGTCGGAAGTTTGTCATAGTGCCGCAGGGAAACGAGGATGGGAGGGTGCCTTAGGCCCAGGGCCCCTCCCCCAGAACACCAGATGGGCCAGACAATGCGGCTCTGCCTACCCAAGGTCGGGGTCCCGTACCTCAGTGAGCCCCTCACCCACAGTGGCGTTAACCATGAGAATGGGAGAGCGCCCCTTGGGCAGGGTCATGCTTACATGTGCGGGGAGCGCACTTTCTTGCAGGTCCCCTGAGGAAGAGAACACCGTAAATATGTCCTCAGCTATGACTACTAACATCTCGTCAGCACCTTCGGCATCCCACTTCACCACTTCACCCCCCCCTCAGCTTCAGCTTTGCATGAACAAGTAGAACAAGTAGAAGAAGGTGTTCAACTATCTGCACTTTTATCTTGCAAAACGGCTAAAGTGCAGGAATGCAAGGTCGTTGAAACCCCTCCGCTGTATCCACAACAACCGCTGTCTCCGTGTAATCTGCCCCCTGCGGGGGCAGGGGGAGAAGTGAGCGGGGATGGGACACTTGCTGTCTCCTCTCAGGAGGTGGAATGCAGTAACACCCAGGGGGGTGGGAACTGCGGGCATGGCTCGGGTACGGATTGGTCAAAAGTTAAGGAGGTGGTAGAAGAAAAAACAGCAGAGAGAAAGGGAAGCGATGTAACTTACAGGTGCTCAGATGATAGTGTATGGCCGGCACTGTCCAACCTGACTGCACCTGAAGGCGTAGGTGGCGTCCGGCCGGCGCCCTCTGCTCAGGCTGCACCCGACGGAGAAAGAAATAACGATAGCCTCCGGACCTACTCTTTGCCACAGTGTTCAGACCCATTGTCTCGACCCACATATCCTTTTACAAGATTGAGTGCACATGTAACCAATCAGAAGCCTCTACAACAGTCAGTACATGATCAAAGGGAGATGGGCACAGTGGGAGCGGTTCAGAGCCCGCAGCTTCCAGCTGTGTCTGAAAAGGATAGCAAAAGGAGAGAGGTGAATTCACATTTGGGAGTTAAGAGTGATGCACTAATAGATTGTGGGAAGTTTAGATCTAGCCTGATAAAGGAAGGAAGAGCACTAGAGACCTTCCCGATAGTAGGGAATGATAACAGAGACCCAGAAAGGGTACTCCTTGATCCGAAAGGCATCATACACCTGATAGATTGTGCAGAGAAACAGGAATTGAAATCACTCCTCGCTTTAAATGCATTAGAAGTCCTGACAGCATTAGGCCTTCTCTTTCAGCTGTCATGGTTTTATGATTTTTAGTCATCAGTATTCCACACCATAACATCATGTAATGCACTGGGGGTGGGGTTTGATATCTGCCGAATGTTCGTCCGACGGAGAAGAACTACATTTCCCCAGGAGGCTTTGCGGTCAGCAAGGGGATATAACTCCATGCAAGGTCACCTGACCCTTCTTCTTCGCCTGCGCTTCGCTGTCTGCGCTTCGCTATCTGCGCTTCGCTGCCTGCGCTTCGCCGCCTGCGCTTCGCCATCTGCACTTTGCCGTCTGTACTTCAGTCACTCAACTGGACTGCACTTCTCACCCCAGCATTGTGGTGAGGTCTATACAATTCAAACAGATTCTCTCTCTCTCTCTCATTGTATTTTACTAATACTATATTTAGTAAAATCATTTGTTCCACCTCAGATTAGTGCTGTTGTTTTCAAGTATTTTGGGGTCCCCTGCTTCCCCTTTCCCAGAGGCGCGGATCCGCAGATCCCTCCGCCCTGCTGGTCACGGAACTGGGCCGGACCAGCCCATAAACCGTTGACATTTTTGGTGGAGAATGCGGGCATCAGTTGCTTTCTAGCTGTTTAGACTCTCTGCTCTCGGAGAGTTCCGTTGGGAAAGCTTATCTGTTTCACCGCTACTCTCTGAAAACGTGACCTTGAGAACTCCAGGCGGACTGCCAGTATCGTAGGATATTTGTAAACTCTGAGCTTTACTATCTTGCCTCTGTAAAAAAGAAAAAAAAAAAAAAAAAAAAAAAAAAAAATGCTTTCTGTAGTGAAACTGACTCTCAAAGGGCTGCACGCTGCTGCCTCTTCTTTCCTAATGCTCAAAACATACTGGGCATTAATTAAGCTTGCCACCTTGCTCTATGGAGCAATCGGCATATACAATCAATTGAAAACATGGGTGGAAATATGGACCTGGCACGTTCGTACAATGTGGCTTACAATTCCGGAGACAGCTGTCAATTTTACAGGACTGGGATTTTTTAAGGTTTCCAGTCTCACCTTTCAGCCTGTAATGCAGTTTTTGAATGAACACCTAGTCGCATTACTAATCTCCCTGAATGTATTGCTCATCATTTCGCTCAGTATTAGTATTTATTATATTTTGAGGATGTCCTCCCCAAAACCAGAGAATACTGAGTGGCAGGGAGTGTGGAGAGGTCTGGGAAAGACTTTAGACAGATGGAAATCTTCAGTCTCATGGAACTTTACTCCAGAACACCTGAAAGACCCCGAGAGTCTAAACAGCTATTTAAGGCAGGAATGTTGCGGCTTGGGCAGTTCTGAGGAGGCACATATGATTTGGGGCCTGGCTAATGCTTATCGGGCCTTATTCAATACTATCCTGGAGAGAGAGAGAGCTTCTGAAATTGAAAGGGAGAGTCTCAGGGAAAAAGTTCAAAATGAGCGAGAGATTCTCCTGCTCCAGAGGAAAAACCTCCGATCTGAGAGAGATGCCCTCCGAATTGAGAGAGACTCCCTGCAATCCAAGCTCGACAATCTTCAATCTCAACAACACACCCTCCAATCTGAGCTAGATACTGTCATAATCGAACGAAACAAGCTCCAAGCTGAACTGGAGGATGAGAGCATTGGAACTGACCAACCTGATCAACCACAGGAGGCACCACAATCGATGTCAGTTGCCCCTGTAAGAGGACGGAAAACAAAGCGAATCTCGACTCAGTTAGAAGAGAAGAAAGAGGAGGAAAGAGGTCCAGAGGAGTGGCTCCGAGGGCCAAGAGAAGCACCTCTGAGTCCAGGGGAGGGGCCCTCAGTAAGACCACGGTCACCAACACCTACAAGGGCAAGAAGTCCTGGAAGAGCAAGAGGTGAGCAAGATATTGTTACCTTTGTTGATCGATCTCTGAAAATGAATGAAATTCGAAGTCTGAGAAAAGACTTCTCACGCCACCCAAATGAGCCTATTGCTACTTGGTTACTTCGATGCTGGGACAATGGGGCCAACAGTGTGTGGCTAGATAGTAGAGAAGCTCGCCAACTGGGTGGCATTGCTAGGGACTCAGCCATTGACAGAGGTATTAGTACATGCCAGAACCAGGCCTTCACCCTCTGGAAGAGGATGTTGTTAGCTGTAAAAGAAAGATACCCCTTCAAAGACGATCTGATGCCTGAGAAGAAGAAATGGGCTGATATGGAAGAAGGCATCCGTTATTTGAGAGAATGTGCTGTGGTGGAAACACTACATAGCCCCGATTTCATTCCTGATGAGCCAGACCAAGAGCATGATCCCGAGAGAGCCAGGTGTACACCAAACATGTGGCGTACATTCACAAAGACTGCACCAGAAAGGTACGCCAGTACATTTGCAGCTATGTATGGCAGAGGGGAAAGAAGACCCCTTATAAATGAGTTGCTTAATAAACTTCAAGACTTTGAGTTACATTTAAGCCCTCTACGAGCTTGTGTTTCAGCCATTGAAAAAGTAGCTGAAAAGCTGGACAGAATGGAGAACAAACAAGAAGATATAATAGGTAAACTATCAATCGTGCCTGATGCCGATGAATACATGGTGGTAACAGATACATCCAATGAGGAACAGAATTCCCAAAACAGCCTACTTGAGGGGCTAATCAACTTGATTTCCTCCCAGTCAGTGTCATCCAACGTCTCAGCTATCAAAAGAAGACGTCCTCCTGCTCGAACAAGTGACAACAGTAAGACCACGTCACGTTTTGCCTTGTGGCATTACCTACGCGACCATGGAGAAGATATGAAGAAGTGGCATAAGCAACCTACTCCAGCACTTCAAGCACGGGTAAAAGAATTACAAGACAAATCAACCACCAAGGTGAACTTCTCCAGAAAGGTGATTGCTCCAGTTGCTGCAGACAACGGAGGTAACAAATAGAGGGGCCCTGCCCCCAGCCAGGGGGGGGAAAGGGATAATAGAGTTTATTGGACTGTGTGGATTAGATGGCCTGGCACATCAGAATCACTAAAATATAGGGCCCTGGTGGATACTGGTGCACAGTGCACTCTAATGCTCTCGAGTCACCAAGGGACAGAATCAATTTATATTCATGGGGTGACAGGAGGTTCCCAAGAACTGACTATGTTGGAGGCCGAAATCAGCCTCACTGGTAGAGACTGGCAAAAGCACCCTATTGTGACTGGCCCAGGGGCTCCATGTATACTTGGTATTGATTACCTCAGAAGGGGATATTTTAAGGATCCCAAAGGGTATCAATGGGCCTTTGGAATAGCTGCTGTAGACACAGGTGTTAAGCAGTTATCTGTTTTGCCTGGCCTATCAGAAGATCCGTCTGTTGTGGGGTTGCTACAAGTGGAAGAGCAACAGGTACCGATAGCTACAAAAACGGTGCACAGACGGCAGTATCGCACTAACAGGGATTCCTTGCTCCCCATTCAGAAGTTAATTCATCAATTAGAGAATCAGGGAGTGATTAGCAAAACTCACTCGCCTTTTAACAGCCCCATATGGCCAGTGCGTAAAGCCAGTGGAGAATGGAGGCTGACGGTGGACTACCGTGGCCTGAATGAAGTCACACCCTCATTGAGTGCTGCTGTGCCAGATATGTTAGAACTCCAATACGAACTGGAGTCGAAAGCAGCTAAGTGGTATGCCACCATTGACATTGCTAACGCCTTTTTCTCCATTCCTTTGGCCAAAGAATGTAGGCCACAGTTTGCTTTCACATGGAGGGGCATTCAGTATACCTGGAACCGTTTGCCCCAGGGGTGGAAACATAGTCCAACCATTTGCCATGGGTTGATCCAAGCTGCACTGGAACAGGGAGGTGCTCCTGAGCACTTACAGTACATTGATGACATCATTGTGTGGGGCAACACAGCAAAGGAAGTTTTTGAGAAAGGAGAGCAAATAATCCAGATCCTTCTCCGTGCTGGTTTTGCTATTAAGCGAAGCAAAGTGAAAGGACCTGCCCAGGAGATTCAGTTCCTAGGCATAAAGTGGCAAGATGGCCGTCGTCACATCCCGACAGATGTGATCGACAAAATCACTGCCATGTCTCCCCCCACTAATAAGAAAGAGACACAATCGTTTCTGGGTGTAGTGGGTTTTTGGAGAATGCATGTTCCAAACTACAGCCTCATTGTAAGCCCACTTTATCAGGTGACACGGAAGAAGAATGATTTTGTGTGGGGTCCTGAGCAGCAGCAGGCTTTTGAGCAGATTAAACAAGAGATAGCCCGTGCTGTGGCCCTGGGGCCAGTACGGATGGAACAGGATGTGAAGAACATCCTCTACACTGCTGCTGGAGAGAAAGGCCCCACTTGGAGTTTGTGGCAAAGAGCCTTAGGAGAGACCCGAGGCCGACCCTTGGGATTCTGGAGTCGAGCCTACAGGGGGTCGGAGGAGGGCTACACTCCAACTGAAAAGGAGATCTTAGCTGCGTATGAAGGGGTTCGGGCTGCTTCCGAAGTAGTCGGTACTGAAACACAGCTCCTTCTGGCACCTCGACTGCCAGTGCTGAACTGGATGTTCAAGGGAAAGGTTCCTTCCACCCATCATGCTACTGATGCCACTTGGAGTAAGTGGGTTGCACTGATTACACAACGAGCACGGATGGGGAACCTCAGCCGTCCAGGAATCCTAGAAGTCATCATGGACTGGCCTGAAGGTAAAAAGTTTGGAACACCACCAGCAGAAGATGTATCTCGTGCTAAAGAAGCCCCACCATACAATGAATTACCAGAGAATGAAAAGAAATATGCCCTGTTCACAGATGGATCGTGTCGTATTGTGGGAAAGCATCGCAGATGGAAATCTGCTGTGTGGAGCCCCACACGACAAGTTGCAGAGGCCACCGAAGGGAAAGGAGAATCAAGCCAATTTGCAGAGGTAAAGGCTGTCCAACTGGCCTTAGATGTCGCTGAACGGGAGAGGTGGCCAATGCTCTATCTTTACACTGATTCATGGATGGTAGCAAATGCCTTATGGGGGTGGTTACAGCAGTGGGAGCAAAATAATTGGCAAAGAAAGGGCAAGCCTATTTGGGCTGCTGACCTATGGAAAGATATTGCTACCCGAACAAAAAATATGGTTATAAAGGTGCGTCATGTAGATGCTCATGTGCCCAAGAGTAGAGCTACAGAAGATCAGCGAAATAACCATCAGGTAGACCAAGCTGCCAGAATTGAGGTGGCTCAAGTAGACCTGGACTGGCAGAACAAGGGTGAGTTATTTTTAGCTCGGTGGGCCCATGAGACCTCAGGTCATCAAGGGAGAGACGCAACATACAAATGGGCCAGAGACCGAGGGGTGGACTTAACTATGGATGCCATTGTACAAATCATTCATGACTGTGATACATGCGCCACAATTAAACAAGCTAAGAGGATGAAACCTCTCTGGGAGGAAGGGCGATGGCAAAAGTACAAATATGGGGAGGCATGGCAGGTTGATTATATCACTTTGCCACGATCTCGCAATGGTAAGCATTATGTGCTCACCATGGTGGAGGCAACAACCGGGTGGCTCGAAACATATGCAGTACCCCATGCTACCGCCCGAAACACCATATTAGGTCTGGAGAGGCAAATCCTGTGGCGACATGGCACCCCAGAAAGAATTGAATCAGATAATGGGACTCATTTTAAAAATTCACTTGTGGATACTTGGGCCAGAGAACATGGCATCGAGTGGATTTATCATATCCCCTATCATGCACCAGCCTCTGGTAAGATCGAACGCTACAACGGGTTGTTAAAAACCATGTTGAAAGCAATGGGTGGCGGAACATTTAAACACTGGGAGAAGAATTTGGCAGAAGCCACCTGGCTGGTTAACACCAGAGGATCAATCAGTCGAGATGGTCCTACCCAATCCAGATCCCTACATATTGTAGAGGGAGATAAGGTCCCTGTAGTACATGTAAAGAACATGTTAGGAAAAGCAGTTTGGGTTTTTCCTGCTTCTGGGAAGGGCAAACCTCTTCGCGGAACTGTCTTTGCCCAGGGACCTGGGTCCACCTGGTGGGTGATGCAGAAAAACGGGGATGTTCAGTGTGTACCACAAGGGAATTTGATGTTGGGGGAGTGCAGTCTGTAATCCCATGTGTTAAGCATGATGTAGTGATGTAGAATAAGGGGTGGAATGTCATGGTTTTATGATTTTTAGTCATCAGTATTCCACACCATAACATCATGTAATGCACTGGGGGTGGGGTTTGATATCTGCCGAATGTTCGTCCGACGGAGAAGAACTACATTTCCCCAGGAGGCTTTGCGGTCAGCAAGGGGATATAACTCCATGCAAGGTCACCTGACCCTTCTTCTTCGCCTGCGCTTCGCTGTCTGCGCTTCGCTATCTGCGCTTCGCTGCCTGCGCTTCGCCGCCTGCGCTTCGCCATCTGCACTTTGCCGTCTGTACTTCAGTCACTCAACTGGACTGCACTTCTCACCCCAGCATTGTGGTGAGGTCTATACAATTCAAACAGATTCTCTCTCTCTCTCTCATTGTATTTTACTAATACTATATTTAGTAAAATCATTTGTTCCACCTCAGATTAGTGCTGTTGTTTTCAAGTATTTTGGGGTCCCCTGCTTCCCCTTTCCCAGAGGCGCGGATCCGCAGATCCCTCCGCCCTGCTGGTCACGGAACTGGGCCGGACCAGCCCATAAACCGTTGACATCAGCATGTAACAAATCTGATGTGCATGGTGCTTAAGCCAGTGCAGTATGCACTGTGGGCATCAGAATGGGTTCCCTTCATGGACAGGTGGCCAGATTGAGGCCTGGAGAACAAGCAATTTCATACGGTTGGTTTGTGAGAGCAATGCTCTCAAGGCTTGAGATATCTGCCTTGATATTAAACAGACGTTTGTTATTCTTGAGGTACATTCCAACAGGTACCTGAGACAATGTTGGTATATATTGGGCACAGATAGTGCCACTAGAGCTATCAGCAGTCAGTCTAATCTCTAATCTCTCTGTCTATAACCTTACTAGTATTGTAGGATGTGGCTTTAATTATTAACTGTCGGCGACATCACATCAGTTCTTGCAGGATAATTACGCAGTGATTAAAGACCTATCACCTGCTCCAAGTGGGATGAATCTGGCTTTGGCTTACCAAGGAAGGAACTTGGTAAGGAAGCTTTTGCAACATGATGACCTGCACCAATTGCTGAAACGCGTCAGAGACAATGGACAGAAAACCTTGATCACCGTTCACCATGACACAGAAGAGATACATCGTGTCCTAGAGTAAAGAAGGACAGAGAACACCACTGGTGGGAAGTACTTCTTGGATGGTCCCCCACAGCGACAGGGATATTTAACTCTGTACTGCATCTGGTTGTATTTGTGTTATGTTTAGCATTATTCTAGACTGTTAGGGTAGAACTATCAGGCGCTTTGCGATATAACAGAGCAGGGTTTCACTGAGCATGGGAGAGATTTTGTGACAGGCGAAGAAGGCGAGTACTCGGGATGTGACGGGATAGGACCTCCCCCTGCTCAGTGGTGTGAAACCTGCATCTAATTTGTGTATCTTGCTTCATCAACTGTCTACAATAACGTTTAAGCAATCAACACTTGAAATACCATAGGCTTCTCGAAAGATTGTAACAGGGTTCACGTACGTATTGTAACGGATGTTTAACTATGCTTAACTCTATTCTGTATTCAGTTATAGTTGTATTAGGTCTAACATTAATATGCTTTATGCTTATATTATATTAGTTATATAGATATATAGGTATATTACATATATAAGTATAGTGTGTGCTAAGACAAATGAATCAGCAGTATATAGCTTTATGTAGAACTCACGCTTAAGACATTAGGATTATTAGATTAATAGGTTATAGGGTTATTAGGTAGGATTATTTGGCGCATTATGATGTAACGGGGCAACAATTAACTGAGAGGACAATGGCATGTATAGGCGCAATGCGGGGATTTCGGGGTGTACGCGATTAGGGTCCTCTCAGGTTATAGTAGATTGGCCTGTGCTTAGGGAGGGGGAAATGTAGTTAACTGAATAGTCTGGGGCAGTCGCCAGGGTCGACAGGGGCCCCTTGGCCCCTGGGAAACCATGGCAACAAATGACCTGAAAATAAGAGAGAAGTACAGGTTAGACCAAATAAGGAGGAAACAAGACATGCCACATGTCCATTGGTCAGAGACAAGGGGAGTAGCCCTAAGGCATGGGGAAAGTTTTAAGAAGGGTGTACTCCTTGCAATTAACGCCATTTTGCCGCTCACCATATTGGTGTCATGAGAAGCGTGCAAAACTGGCCGGGGCTGTCGGAACACTTTCACAAGGAGACTTCAATCAGAGTTGCCGAAACAAAGGCGACAGCCTTGAGTAGAATGAATATTGAAGTTTTGCCAGAGATACTATTGTTGACTTTCTACGGCATTAGTTCCTTGTTTCTTTTATCCTATTGTCCCTTCAAGTTCCTGCCTAATTTTGGCCCAGCTAGATCGATAGGTTTATACTGAATATATGCCAATTGTGCATTTCACTCTAATTTTCTAGTGGGAAATTTTCTGCAGAACCTCCTTTCCATAAATCTCTGTCAAAAATTATGGGTTTGGACAAAATCAATTTTTATTTGAAGGGAGAATTTCATAACTGTAGTGAATGGAACAGAAATTCCTGTCAGGATTAAAAGAGAAAATAGATTCCCTAGTCTGGTTATGGCCCCTTGGCTCAACTGAGGATCTCTAAATGGTTTTAATAAACCATAAATAACCAGAAGAACATTTTTCTGCAGGCATGTCTTTTGAGCCACTAGTTTTTTTTTACTCAGGCTTCCTTGCTGGGAAAAGGTGTGTTGATTGTGACGCAGCTCACCATCATTCCAGATTAATCCTGTGCTGATATTTGTCTAATTAAGCACCCATTGTCATTAGCACTACAGCAGCCATGGAGTGGATTATTCAAAGAGGGATATCTACTGTTAAAAGCCCATCATCATCTGCACCAAGTGGAAAGTGTATTGTCTGATTGTAGTTTAATTCTGAGTCCTTACATGTTCAAGAGTTTTTTGCCTAGTCTGTAAAATGTAGCTAATTTAATATTCTACTTCCTCAGGATACTCTCTGTAAGGAAATCTGTTGCTTCAGTATGACTGATATTTTTTAGTCAAGGATACATTTGTGAACCAGGTTAGTCTATAATCCCTACTACCAACCCAGCTGTAGTGGGGAACTACTCTTGCTTTTTATCCGAAGAGGGAAATGAGCCCCAGGTTCAAAATTTTGGTTCTGAGAGTAAATAATGTCAGAAATCAACTCTGCAATTATAGGATTCTTTACTTATTCATCGTAAAAAAAGGGCTTACCAACCTCACAGAATTTAAAAATTTCATTTCTGTTTGAAATAGAACAAAGTATAAAAGAGAGAGCCAAGGACAGCCCTGAGAAATGGTTCTGCAGAGGTGGGAAGGGAGGGAGTGAGAGAGAGTTGGTGCAGAGCACTTTCTGGATCTTGGTTAGAAAGTTCCAATAATAAAAGCCCTAATAGCTGTTTTAGTAAGAAAGAGTTAAAAGAGGAGTATAGATAATGAGTAAATTCCATGTCTCATTAAATGCTGGGAAACTTGATTTTTAGACAGATCTCAGATTTTACCATGGCTTACAGAGTATATCCTACCCATATTATTTTTTCGGTCATTCAAACAATATAACATTTTCTTACAAGAAAACAACCCTGTTCATTATCTCCACTGCCAGACAGTTATTATGTTCCCATGAGAACTTCTTGCTGCACTTTGGATAGAGACAAGGCCATGCAAGTGTCACAATCACTGATACCATGTGGGAGTTGCCTGCAGGCTCCTCTTTTGTAATGATTTCATTCAACGTCCAAGGAATTAGTGCATCACAACATAGGTGTGAAAGTCACATTGCATATTAAGCTTAGTGCAACACAACTTTGAGCCCATTCAGGTCAACTAATACATAGATCACTAACTTTTGATACCTAACAGTCTCCCAGACAGGATAATTACAAAGATGCTGTGGTAAGAATTTATATAGTTAAGAACAAACTAGAAGCACTGGAAGGAAACACGTAATGCAATCCAAGCTGTTCCAATTTTTGCTTCTAAATACAAGTATTTGAGTCAAAAGGCTACAGTATACTGGAAAACTGTATTTTACAGGTTACTGAAGATTTTATGCATGAGGTGTAAAGAAGTTTTGAATTTCTTGTGGTCTAATAACTGAGAGAGTTAAACTGGAGTATGATTTTACTTCTTCTAGAGACAACCTCATCTATTTATATATGGGTCAAACTTTGTAGAAAATTGAATAACATCTGCAGGAAAACATATTTATTAAGATTCAGTTTCTAAGCTTAAATTCTACTGTTTCTGAGTAAAATATTTCTAATGATAGATTTATTATTAATATCTGTTCCACTAGCAAATGTACAAATATGTCTCAGAAAGCAGGAGGATTTTAATATTTATTGCATTTGCAACAGAAAATTATGTCACATTAGCTGGGAGCAGCTTGTGCTCATAGTAGGAGTCAAGACTCAAGTTTTCATGACTGCAACATATGTTGCACATTGCCAAACTTTCCCAGTGATCTTCGGTTCCTCCATATTCTGTGGCAATGGGTAATCTGCACAGTGGGAGCAATATCATACACATTCAGATGACAGGAAAGGAATGCTGAGAGTAGATAATTATGTTTGCAGACCCAAGCAGGAGCAGCCAGATCTATTTTTTTTGAGTTATTCTAAGTTAAGACTGTTTTGAACAATGACATTGAAATCAGGCATCAGGCATTTATTTATTATCTCTGTATTTATTTATATTTTATTCAAGGTACATGGAATGAAGGATCACACTTTAATATGAATTGCATAATACTCTGAAACTTTCGTATCAGAACCAAATCCTTTAAAAGTCTTCTATAGCTTATTAAATCTCTTGAGTTTTCGTTATATACTATTTTACTCCCCCTCAAAATACTGCTGGCTTTGAAGGAACCATTGTGAGAACTCTGCTTCTTATTAACATTGGTAAAATATTACTATTCTATTCAAAAGACAAGTTATCATTTTACAGAATTCTGCAAAACTGGCCTGCACACGGGGCACATGAATAAACTCATTGAGTGACCTTAATTTTGTGAGATTACTAATTCAAATGAATTGTATTTGATTTTAGTACTGTTTGTTTTTTCCTATGTCTAACAACAGTAGTAATCAAGAACTATGGCTAAAAACAATACTGTGACCATGCACTTCTTGATGATTTTTAATATCCCTTTAGCCTGTTAGCTTGGTATGGCAATGGACTAAAGAGAATGAGCCATTGTGGTCAGTAAATAGTAACTTAAGTAGGCAGTAAATGGAGAGTGCAGATATAAGTACTCTCACTTATGTTTTACTAGTCATACACAGGAATTTAAGAGGTGTTTAGTAGTATGGACATATATGTAGACAGACATCTGCTAGGTCATAAAGACAGCTGATTGCAATCAACTCATCTGCAATTGCAAAATACAGAATCACAAATCAATCATAATGTTGGAAGGGACCTCTGGAGGTCACCTAATCCAAATTCCCCACTAATACAGTTTCCTTAGGCTGGGTTACACAAGAAAGTGCCTATGCGGTTTTGAATATCTCCAGATTTCACAGCCCCCTTTGGCAGCCTTCAGTGCTCTGTCACCCTCAAGTTCTTCCTCATGTTCATTTGGAACTTCCTGTGTTCCAGTTTCTGCCTGTTTCCCCTTGTCCTTTTACTGGATGGCATCAAAAAGAGACCACCAGCATCAACTAGACTCCCTCATTTGAGGTATTTGTGAAGACTTACGAGATTTTCTCTTAGCCTTCTCCAAATTCAAGATTCTCAACACTCTTTTCTATTTTGAATGCATTACTTTACTAATGTAATTGGGAGCTGTTTTATTTAATATATTTATTAATTATTAATTTCCTAGATGATAAAAACTTCATCTTTTTTCCCAGTAATATCCTTGAAAATGAGATGATATTAATGGAGATCCAAATAAAAAATAAAGAAGTAAAGAAATTAGAAATAGTATGTATCCTCGAAATAAGATGCAGGTTTTAGATTGGTGAATGTGGCTTCCCTAAACCTTAGAGCAATTTACCAGAAAATAAGGTCACTAGCTTAGAGCTTTCTTTTCCTCCTTCAAAAAAATGCATGCATTAATTTAAATTAATTTAAATAAAAATTAATTTGGGGAAGCTTTCTACATTAAAGTCAGACTAAATTTCACAATAAATGCCATTCAATATTCCTGTCAGTACAAAGGCTGCTCTGAATGTAGTGCCTCCTACTTTATTATGTTGGCCAGAGATCTCAGAGGCAGAGGTGGTGGTATGGCAGTAGAGGTTGAACATTCCCACCAATATTCTATTACATATTGTTGTGGTGAAATAGATGGCAGCAGAGTAGCAACCTGACAAAATGGCATCTGATGTGGAAGAACAGATAAATCAAATATGTGTCTTTTAATTCCTTCCTATGGAAAAGATTTTGCCCATTGACACTCATTGGTGCTTCCTTAATGTTTACAAAGACCAAACAGTAAATGTGAGCACAGTGAAACAGTGGGTGGTGTGTTTCAGCTGAAGTGAGAGCAACAGTGGTTCACCTCCACTCATACAGATTTTTATGAGAGAGGCATGCAGGGTCTCATTCATGGCTGATAAAAATGCATGGTTAGCGGTGGTGACTATGTTGAAAAACAGTGTTTTCTAGTGGGAATTTGCTCTATCAAATAGTGTTTTTTGTACACTTTGTATCTGTTGTAATTTCCTTGGCAATCAGTAGCTGAGGCATTACTTTTGAAGCAACCTAGTAGGTTTTTCTATGGAATTATATGCCACCGAAGATTAAAGCAAGCCAAAGTCTGCCCAGTTTCAGAGCTTTTAGAAAGATCTATAGAAGTGGTCGTGTTTTGTTCTTTTCATTATTTCTTTTACAGGTGTACTACACTACAAGATGAGAATAGGATTTTATTTTGCTAGGTACTCCAGAAATGTACAGCTAAACCTTGTCCCAGTAGGCTGAAGCTAAAAAGATCAGCATGAGTCAAAACAGAAAGTGGAGACACAGCCCTGAATTAATTTGACTAAGGTCACAGAAGTCTCTTGGTAAAGACAGAACAGTTTTGTTCAGGGGAAATTGAGTATTTAAAAACAAAGCCAAAAGAAAATTCCCTCTCAAAAGCATAAATTGCTAGAATCTGGAAAAACAAGAAAGAGAAGGAAACATTAATGGCCACCTTGTACATGTATGTGTGCATCTACTTAATAAGCCTGTGGAGTAGAATAAGCTATTTTCATCTATTCTGAAGCTTTGATAAAAATTACATGTTTCTAGAAGAGTATTCAGATTTCCACTAAACACAGGAAAACGATGATCAGAAGACTTTAAAAGAAATTATCCTAAACTGTTCAGTAAAAACATAGGTGGAACAGGATTTTCTGGCCTACTTACAACACTCATCTGAAGTCTAAGTAAAATGTACTTGAGAAGAATGGCATGCAGGATTTGATTCATCACTGGTGAAAATCTGTAGATAATGGTGGTGACTATGTTGAAAAAATAGGGCTTTGTAACTGAGAATTTACTTCATTGATCTGTGTTATTGTGGTCTTTGTAGCAGTTCTAGTTTCCAAGGAGACAAATAGGAGGTATTACTTTCAGAGCAACCTATCTTTGGGTACATAGTGACTATAGACAGCTGATTCAGCTAAATAAGTATTATTCTTTATCTCTAGTTCATGTTGTTTCCTTTTCTAAAAAATAGCACAGAAATATATTTACAGTTTCAGGAGACAGGCAGGATGCTTTTGTGAGTACACAGTGAACATTCTGATTTAAGGGCCTATAGAGTTAAAATATGGAAAGAGCATACCAGTCAATTACTGGAGTAAGGCTTTTGAACCTTAAGAACACTAGGGAAAAATAAATAACATAGTTGTTGTGCTTGACTGTAATCACTCAGATTTAGCAGAAAAATACCAAAAAATCAAGCTAATATATGTAAATTCAAGGGAGCAAAGCAGTTTTATCTTTCATAACTGAAAGGAAAAGAATGTCAGCTAGAAAAAGGAAAGATCAGAGAATAGAGCTAGTGGATGAAGTTATAAATTATAGAGAAGTCCTAAGAACTAGGAAACATGACAAAAAAATCAATATGGTACCTGCAACATGAAAAATGAAATCATTGTGTCATGACAGAGAAGATACATGTTCCATCACTAAAAAGAAGCTGCAGGAAATGGGAAAGACTAGCAGAACTTCCACATAGTCTCTGCTTCTCAAAGAACAGCCATAGATAGGCTCATACACTGTCTGAGTTAATGCCAACATATGTATTCACAAAATCCAAACTATAAAATCAAATTAGAATAGGCATTTCTTACAGTTATGTTGTTAACCAAGTACCTAGGTGTTGCAACTTTGTGCTGTGGTAAAAAGAAACAGATAATAGAAGGAAATAAGAACTTGAAGACATTCTGGGAACTCAAAAATATTCACCCTCTTTGGAGGGTGACATTCTCACTTTAAACTCTAAATGAAACCCTCAGATTCATCATTTGCTACTGTCTGACTGAATTAAAATTTACTCCTGCTTATACCTTGAAGAATGGTCTTAGGAATCACAAGCCATACAATCAGACTGACAAGCCTACCTTGATTTAAAAAAAAAAAAGTATAATATTCTGACCATAGTGTAGGGTAAGGTGTAGTATATTTTTTAAAGGTGAAAATAATTTCATCCGTTGCTGTCACATGTAAAAATCGATGACCTTGTGAGAAATGACTGCTTTGAGTGAGCACTTTGATTACTTGTGGTTGAAAATAAATAATTGGCAGAATTAACTTTTCCTGTGTTGATCTCCTGTTTTTAAATGTAACTGTAAGTTTATTACTTAACTTTTAAAGTCATTAGAATGTCCATACTAGTCTATGAACTTTAGCTGACGTAAAACTACCAGTTTCACCATAGTCTTCCTATTAATTAATTAATTAATTGAGCAATCTTATTATTAATTAACCTTGTTATTTAAAGATAACACTTCTGACAGAGTTACAGATACCAAAATAATCACAACACTGAAACAGCAAAAGAATGATGATCCATCTCCCTATCTTATCTATATAGTATAAAAAAGGATAATTTTATTTCAGTACATAGTTTAGTGAAAATATAGGTAAGGTGGAAAAGAAACATTTGAAGATAACAACAGTTCATGCCTAAATTCAAAGTTATTTCTTTTAGGAATACTCTTCTGAATCCTTCTTGAAGAGAATTCTCTGAATATTATTTTTACCTGTTTCACTTTCTATAATGTGATATCCAGAAGCAAATTAGGAATTGG
Organism: Tetrao urogallus; assembly: GCF_951394365.1. Taxonomy (NCBI): domain Eukaryota; kingdom Metazoa; phylum Chordata; class Aves; order Galliformes; family Phasianidae; genus Tetrao; species Tetrao urogallus. Next base: position 65,360,553 of record NC_136815.1, read on the forward strand.
TGGCATTAGATAATAAGATAAATATCTTGATACCATTTAAATTATTACTAGTATTGCTCACAATCAGTAACAGCCTATGAATTTCTCATTCAGAGAGTAAGAAATAATGACATCCTTCTTAATGTTTCTATTAAAAGACACATGAAACCTCTGGGAAATGTTGCTGAGATATGCTGAAAGGGATTAACTTTATTGTATTCAAATCCTATCTTGTCAGATGAAAGAAAATTTGTAAGCCTGTGAGGCCAAATTACTTATGTGCCTGCTTGTTTCTCCTTTCTTACCAACATTTTCTGTTCCATTTCTCTATGGAAGCACATCATAATGATTATTACATTCTCTATGGAATATTGGAATTTATGGCCATAGTTTTCAAGGATGAAGTGCAACAGACAGATACACAAAGAATTGATGCTACGTTAAGAGCACAACTTAATTTCACTTGGGGAAAGACAGGAGGGGAAAGCATGTGTTTACTACCTACAGAATATACAAGTTGGATTGCAGGATTTTGGTGGAATTCCAGAAGTCAATTTTGTTATTTCTCCTTCAAAGATGAGAATGAATCATGACTCGGAGTTTCAAATGTCATTTACACTTGTAAGCTAATGAAGATCATATTTAAGTAAGAGAATGAAGCATAGAATTAGAAAATATTGGAGTGCTGAAAAATCTCTTGTATTCATGTGAAAAGTGGAGGAGCATTGTAGAAGATGTAACTAGCTCAACACCTTGCACTTCAAGATTTGGTAATCTGCTAAAAACTCGAAGGGACCTGTAAAAATCAAAGAAGAAAGTGATGATGAAATGAAATTGCATTAACACTACAAATAAAGACAGAAAAATATACTCTTTATATCAATGGTGATTTTGAAATTGCTGGCTTTTCTTTCTATGAATAAAAGAAGATTCCAGGGGGCAGACATTCACTGAAATGAGGAGGGAATCATCTTCCGAAATCTTTAATAGAATCTGAAAGCACATGACTTCCTTTAATTTTTGCCCAGATATCCTAAAAGAACTCACAGGAACCTCAGCACTTTTTCAAGAGTCTTAAATACATTGCCCTGTGACCTTTGTTGAATTAATGCTAGATAGATAGCAGTAAAATAGGTAATTTGTATTGCTTTTCTTAGTACCTTAGGATTTTCTTTTGCAATAAGTCCTTGTTTTGTTGCCAAAGGTGATAGCATCAGTACCTGAACAGCATTGAAATTTTTATACAGGAATCTAATAACCAGCTACCTCAAGAACTTCTTTTCTATCCTCCTATTATTACAGAATGCAGTCCCTCAGCCCATCCAGAAAATTAACTTCTAATTACATCTGTACCTGCCTAAAAAATGTTAATCATAATGATCATTGTTACTAACTGTTCTTCCGTTTTCCGTTACCAAGGTAATATATTTTGAACTCTTTTTCTGTTTACATTGTATGTAATATATATATACATATATATATAGTATGCTACTAAAGGGAACAGTGAATGCAGTTGTCATATGATTGGTGGTTCTACGCAGTGTCTGGAATTTAGTCATTTTAACAATAGTGGATAGGTTATTTGAACATGCATTTTTGGCTTTTTTGTTTTGTTTGTTTTTTTTTTTTTTTCAAACAACCCAATTAGAATTCTAGATTAACATTAAAAATGCTCCTTGAGGTTAAAACGGAAGATCCTATAAATCCATATTTTGTCTCTGATTTTGGCCATTATCAGTACATTTACATTATAAACTACTGTGTCTGAAGCTGGATCATTTTTGTGGGAGGCTGCTAGATTCTATGTAGTTTTAGGCAGTATCACACAGTGTTATGGGTTATTTTACTGTGTGGTTGATTCAGTGCTGCCTGTAGATTCTAAGGTACCTGACTGGTCCAAATTTGTTAGCTATTTAGATTCTTTCAGTATACACAGATGAAATGCACTTTCTTTCAACTAAAAGAGAAGGAATTGATGAAGTGGCAATGAAAGCCTATTGGAAACCTATTTTCATCCTTAGAGAATCATATAATCATGGAATGGCCTGGGTTGAAAAAGACCATAATGATCATCTAGTTTCAACCCCCTGCTGTGTGCAGGGTCGCCAACAACTAGACCAGGCTGCCCAGAGCATAGAGACATTAACACCATTTAAAATAAGTTTTTTTCTATACCTTTGCCGTCCTTCTAGTGCTGTTAAACTTCAGGTTTTGAATGTCTTTCTTGGTGTCTTAACTTTTTTTTTCTTAACCCTGTTTAAGAAATTTGTACTTGCAAGGAAAAAGACTCTGTTATACCAATTTTTTTTTACCTCTTTCAGTGAATTCAGATCTCTCCAAGCTTATTCTCACTGCTTTATTTTTCTGGAGCTAGGGCAGTGGGAAACTAACATTAAACAACGTGCTGAAACATGAAACATCCTTATTGGAATTATAGAATGGATTTCACGCTGACTTTGAAAAATTAGACCACAAAATGCAGTCAGGTTAATGTATTGCTAGCTAAGGAAAATTGAGAAGCAAAGAAAAGTGTCAGAGCAGAAAAGAGGAGTAATTTAAGAAGCTGGCAGGGTCAGCACAAAAAGAACCCAAGAAAAACAGATGCCAGAACTAAATACCAGTTCTGGAAGGACTGAATCACTTATTGAGCAGCCATATATTGATGGCCAACAATAATTGACGTGGTTATAATACTGTTGTCTGCTTGGAATGGAGTACTTGCACAGTCAGACTGAAATTATTCAGAGGTCAAAAATGACTGTGTAATCAACAGTCTGCCTTTTGTTCATACAGATGCTACAATGATCCAGATGTCTGCCCTTTAACACATCACTGTGCAGCTATCTGGTCTATAAACATAGCTTTCAAGATACAGTTAACAACTTAGATTATCCATTGCCATCTGATACTCTATAATATGTTTATGTGTCCAAATAGATTTTAAAAATACTCACAGTATGTATAATCATCATGTCTTTGATAATTTATGCTAGAATGATAATAGATACAAAAGAAAATTTTGTAAAAAATTGTAAAAAATCCACGTAAAAATATGGATTAGAATAGTCACTACTCTTTCCCTTAATCCTATGTAATTTGCAGTTGACTGGAAAAAGTTACATTGGCATGACATGGCACCAGTACATAATCCAAATTGTCCAAGTTATAATTTATATTTGACTTCATTGTTAACTTTCGTAAAAGCCTATCAAGTAGGATGAACAGACCTCGAAAATCAGTGTGTTCTTTCCTGCAATACAGAATGATTCGTGCAATAACCCTTCTGAAAACTGTCTAGTATGCTCCTAAAAGCCACTAATAAGTGTCATATTTGGTAAGTCAGTTTTAAATTGAAAAGAACAATGTAGAAAGAGGAGGTTGTTGAGCTTTCAAATTTGTGTAAGGAATATAAAGACTGGAAAAAGCCTTGGCCACGTAGTGCAAGTCTGTTCATTGAATCATTTCTAGTCTAGCTGTAACAGATATTTAGATGTGGGTATAAAAGAGAAATTTAGAGCAAATAATGAATAAATGATATTTATGATACAGTATTTCATAAAGAATAAAGAAATGAATTATTTATTGTATTTTTTCTGGATGCTGTTTTTTTTTGAAGTAATGTATTTTCTTTTCTTTTGAGGGTGAAATACTGACTAATTTTAAGTAATCAACATTTTAGCATTATTTTATGTATGAACTTGTGTTTAAGATAGATGCCTTTTCAGGTGGCAAATTTTACGGAGTTTTTTTACAAGTATGCTGGTTTTATAACTGTTTTGGAATCTTTCCCAATTAGAAATAAGAAAGATAGTAGATAATTCTGAGTTTCTGCAATACATACAGCCAAGTGCTGTCATTGAAGATTATGTAATTTTAATTGCATGAATCTTGAAACCTCGATTGTGTGAATCAAGGGTAATTTAGCTTTAAATCAAAGTTTTCAGATTATCAAAGTATTTTGACCCTAAAATTAGGGAGTTGTTGATGGAAACCAAATGTGACTGCCACTTTAATGTTGAATGTCGAATACAGTGTTGGTTTTGAAAGTAATGCTGGCAGCCATTGATGCCAGAATTAGTCAGTATTTTCAAAGTTAGCACAAGATAATTTCTCAACACCATAATAATTTTATAACCTGAAGCAGGAAAGAAGTATGTTGTCTTATGAACAGGTGGTAAATACTTGCTTTAAAACAATGATTTGTTTAAGGAATGATAAACCAAAGGTATGGTAAACCAAAGAAGTGAAATGTCAAATAAAATGCTTCTTTCTGACTTTTTATTATTAATAAATATCCTTGGTCCCCTTCGTTAAAATAAAGTCAGAGTACAGACCTCTTAATTTAACTAGTTATATTGTACACATCTGAGAATTTATTCATGTAATTTCTCTTTGATCTCTTCTACTTAGAACTACCAAGAATTTGTTGCAGAATAACTAAATAGTTACCCTTTTTCAGTTGAGATGTGGATGAAATTCAATGGAGGATAAAGTTTTCTAATGTATAGTTTACAAAGTGCTTTAGGATAGCTTAAAAGGAAGGACTATATAAAAGTAAGTTGTCACTATTATTAATAGGAAACTCTATTAGAAAAGAAAGATAAAGAAATGATATATTGCCAGTGACAACGTGCAGAATGGCCAAATTGAATACTAAAGTCAAATTTACCACCTTGGAAAACAACCAAAAACTTTTAATGGTTCATGATTTTATTCAACTGAAAGCTTTGTGTTACTTCATCTTGTCAAGATACAGGAGAATATTTCTGAGAAATAGGAAAAAATGTCCACGTGAGAACTTAAGTTGAGATGTTGATAAACTTGTTTTAAAATGATGTAATTATTGTTGCTTCTCTGTGCATAAAAATGAAAAATTATGACTATGTCTACATGAATAGTTTGACTAGATTTCCACCATCAAGCAAAGTCTTGGTTTGTCTTGTATATGCATAAAAAATTCTGGACAAAAATCTTGGCAGAAAACCCAGCTGGATGTATGACTAATAGGATACTGGACAAGGATGTCTTTTAAAGAGTCACGATTTTCACTGATGGAAGACAAAAATTTGGAGATAAAATTTTAATATTAAAACAGGAGGAGGGAGATGTTTCATTGGAAATTTCATTGGTTATTTTGTAGCTGTTGTTTGTTTTGTTGATTGTTGTTGATTAAGCTGTAGACATTCTCCCGGTATCAGCAAAACTTTAAAATATTCATTTATTTATTGCTGTCTTTGTAGAGATTTACAAATTTCTCATATCAGCAACATTAAACGATTCTGGAACTGACCATAAGTAATGCAAGGGATAGGATTTCAAAGAGAATGTGAATTCCAGGAAAAAAAAAAACTTCACAAATTAAAGCTTGATTGCAAAAGTATTGCAAAGAGGAAAAAAAAGATAAAAAAGGGGAACAGAATGTGATTTTAATGTGACTGTAAAAATCAGTTCATATAAGACAAAATCTCTAAGAAGATGAGAGTGGTAGGAAAAAGAGGGGTGGAATACTTAGCCAAAAGAGACAGGCAGAAAGCCAGAAGTTTGAGGTGCGTCAACAGTTCAACGGATGAATAAATCTCCCTTTCAATCTCATAGAAATAGAAGCAAAGTTTTCAGACTATAAAATAAAAATCTTAAGAACTTCTGTGGTAGTTACTCAGAATATATTAAGTTCACTCGTTTCAAATAGTCAATTAGTTTTGAAGATTCATCTACAGTTTTACTGAGAGACTTCAGTGAGTGAAAGCACTTAGGGAACTCACTACATTTTTGTAGATTTGTTGAGGCTCAAGCTGAAGATCAGGATGTGTGCTGTATCCATATTCATTCAAAAAAGAATGCATTGGAAAAAGGAAGAGTAAAACAAATTTATGACCTAGCCCTCCTGCTTAATACTAATTTCAACCTTCACTCACTTTCACTTTAGAAATCTCCTGACTCTACATGTGTCTACATGGATTTATATTCCATGAACATTTTCAGTCTTCCAATCAATCTGTATGAAATTTAAGTTTGGGCAAGGTCTTTTGCACCTGCTCTTGCTTCAATGAAAACTATTCCTGCATTGTGAATGCAGGTGTGTTCCAAGAGTGAATGATATCAGTTGATTTTCTTTTATACCATTTATCATTTTATTTTTATTCAGCTGAACCTTTTCTGAGTTCTCTCTTTTCCATAAAGGAAAGTCACAAATGATTTTATAATTCAGTATACAGAAATCAAACTCTGATGCATTATCTAATGATATAAAAATACATTTAGAAAGTGTTAAAAAGTTGTCTACTATGTGAGGAAACTCAAAGTATGATTAATTGCATGCTGTAATTAACAATCCGCCATGCACCAAAATATCTTGAGACTGAACATATTTGTAGAGATTTAACCAGATAATTTTCCATAGGTTGAGATTATTCATAGTACGCTGAGTTCTGTGTGAAAATTTATTTTACCATGCAAGTTTTTTTCTCTTTGTCTCTGTCCTGTTTTCTTCATCTGTCACATAGTGTAACCAGAATCACTGCACTAGTTTAAATTCAAATCTAAGGGACAAGGTAGCTAACTGTTGAGCAGATTTATTCAGTATTTTTATTCTCTTCCAAATCATTGTAATACTTTTATTCCTATGAGAATTTTCTTTATCTTGTACTTCATTTTCTCTTCACTAAACAACAACCAAGGTTTTTATTCATTGCTTCCCATTTGTTTTAGCAGGTACTATGTTTCTGTTTAGTACTTTTTAACTTTTGACTGTATGAGTTTGTTTTAGTTGTTTCCTCCACACCTTTTAATACTAAGCATACTTGTATTGTCACTGGTATCATCACAGCTCAGAATGGATCCAAAGAATAGTTGAACCTCGTGATATAGCAGTATGGGGGATAACTCACAATATCTGCCAGTTAAATCTACAAAATCAGTTTCAAAACAGATTCTGAGTATTTAACTCTGAAGTCCCTCACCTAACTGAGGAACAACTGTGGTCTGTGTATATAGTCACCAGAAGATATTGGAATTTGTATTTTCAAGACTAAATTCTAAATGCAACTTGTTCCCCATTTCTTTTAAGTGTTGTTTCTCAGCTAGCAATACATTTTCTGTTAAGCAACTATTTAATTTCATCACATTATTATTTGAAATAATTGAAGCATCATTATTCTCATCTTTCTTCTCATAATAACAAATGAAGCGATTCTGTTATATTGATTTCCTCTTTGACAAAATACTCTAGAATCTAGCTAACTTTGAATTTCCCTTCTAATAAGATCTTTGCCCTTGAAGACTTCTAGAAACCAGTAATATTGATAGTCTCTCATTTTTAGAAGGTGATGTTCTAAGAAAAATAATCCTAATTCCTCTCTCTGACTTGATGTTTTCTTTATTTCCCACCCTCATCTTTTTATGCTAAACAATCTTACACATTACCATCTTCGGAAAAATACTTCTAGTTTAGTGACACATAAAAGCTTCTTCTTCACTTTTGATTTTATTCCCATGACACTAAGGGACCGCAGTAGAAAATAAATGCATGAATGAATAAGCTTTCTGAAGACCCATTAACAAACCCCACTACAGGAAAGCGAAACAGAGAAGTAAATAGAAAAGAACAATCATCCTTACCAAGTCAGTGACAGGCAGCGATCCAAGAAACACTCATTACTTTGAAGTAGTCAACCAAGAATATAGCAAGAATTTCTGGATGAGTGTTGTTTTTGTACTTCTGTGATTGTTGTTTATGAAGATTGCATTTTGTATATGACCAGATTGTTGACCAAACTCTATCAGCCTGATTAGTCAGGTCTTTTCTTTTTATTTTAACATCAGCAACTCTCTTGAGAAATCTTAAAGACATTGAAAGAAGGTAAAAAGAATTTTTTTTTTCCCCAAATAAGCTGTTACTTAGTGGAAGAAAATAAGAATGCTAAACTTCTTTTTAAGTGGCTTACAGGTGTGTGCCCCAAACTCTTAGACTGACCAAAGAGGATGCTACTGTTCACTGTATGGGGTTTAGATGTGTAATTTTACTTAAACTCAAAATCCTGGACCACTTAGGCAGTACCATTTTGATTTTCACTTTAACCTGGAATGAGGCAGGAAGGAAGACACACTTTAGAAAGTGAATCACACATGATATATGTTTTAGAGTAACTTGCCTCTGAGATCTAATCAAGAATATTTGTAAAAATATTTTGTCACAGCCAGAAAGACTTTCTGAAATGTAAAAAATCAGTCATACGTCATATCATGCACTCTGCAACTGAGAATTTGTGAGCTCTTTCTTATCAGAATTTGCTGACCTTTCTTAATAACATGCTTTCCCATGGACTCAGCCTTGGCCAGCAGTGGGTCTGTTTAAGCTTGCTAGAATCAGTTGTGTCTGCCATAGGGCAGTCCTCTCTCTTCCTGCAGAAACCACCCTTACTATATCAAAATCTTGCAATTTACACTCAGTCTTAAAGAAAGGGATTCAATGCCGCCTTTTTTTTATAAGAAGATCATATGGAAGAACAAATAAACCTAGGAGTTCAGTTCTCCCATCTTTTTTTCCTTTCTCAGAATAAATCAGTATTTTCAAAATTGATAGGTTTTCCAATTTACGTGGATCTTTATTCCTAGGGTATTCTGTGTTTAAATAAAATCCAATCAGGCTTTCTCAATAAGATCGCTTTTGTCTTAATGTAATCTGGCCAGACAAATCGAACCATTGAATAACTTTACATACACTTTGGACAGCACAATCTTTCTCTCTTTGTACTTGTGTGGCAGGGATAACAGCTGAATTTCAGTGGGATCACATCAAATCATTCAAAAATTATTACCATTTTTTAAAGTGAGTGTGCCTTATGGTTTGTGGATATTTAGAATTCTAGTTGGGTACTTCAGTGATTTAATCAACAGGATGTGGCTGATACAGGAACTAACTATTTTTAGGTAAAACTACTGAGGTGGGATTTAATTCTAAGCCTTCTGTGCATTTTTATTTCTCAAGGTGCTTGCCAGACTTGAATGATACATGATTAATAATTGAGAGTGTCATCTTTATAAGTTACTTTACAATTGATGAATGGGAAGAAAAAAAATAAAATAAAATGAAGGAGGAAAAAAGAAAGATAAGAAGCTTGGGTTGCCAAACGGCAAAAGTGTGCTTCCATGCTTCCTTCCCTTCTGCAAGGAAGAGAAGCTAATTTATATGTCAACCAGAGTTTACTTAGTCTTGTGCATTAATTTCTACATTCCCCCATTTTCATACATGATCCTTTGACTCCTGCTCAAGGAGAATCTCAAATCCTCAAGAGAATTAACAGCAAGATTATTGTGACTGAGTTAAGATTAAGACTTGACGATTGTTTGTTTGTATTTCCAGTCAAATTGAAAAACATCTATCAATTTATTAAATTATTTTATGAATTTAAAATTCAAAAGGATCAGTTACATTGACTCAAATTGCCTGTACTAGTGGTCTACTTGTGACACCTTGAGGTAGGCACCACCTCTATTTCCTTCCCACTATTAACTGTAGACAATAATTTGTTCATAATTATTTTAAGCTCATCAAATTCTTCCTTTTAAAGCTTAGAATGTACTGCAGAAAAGTCTATTTTTTTTCACAGTTATTTAGAAGATACTTCTTGGGTTGTAGGAGTTATTGTGTGAAAAAAAATGAAAATCTTGAAACAACACTACTTTTAGGAAAGTTTAGAATCACATACTACAGCTTTGCAAGAATTGCCATGTCTATATTCCTACTTATATTGACAGTTCAAAGCCTCTGGTATTTCTGCGCTGTTCATTTCTTTATTGCATAAAGAACGTCCAGTTCTTTATTCAGTGTTCAATGTTAGTAATACAGTTTCTCAAAGATAGACAAAAGAAATCTTATGGAAAAATATTCATGGAATAAGATGTGTAGAGGTTATTTTATACTCATCAGTTGTTTGTTATCTTCAGTTGTGAAACATGAAGATTTACTATCACTCTCACAAATTTAAAACAAACAAACAAACAAACAGCTTTTCTGCTGGATTTGTAGATTTTAGTACAATCATTACAAAATATCCAGTTTTACTTTGAATTTTGCTATGTATATCAATTATTCATATAGCTATTTAGAATATGGTGGCGTTAGCCAACCCAGCTCCATTGTGAAATAGAGCTCTAACTGATAGCTACATTCTGGAATTGGTGATGTTTGCTAACGCACCCAAATCTGCATCTAGCATTCCTCAGCTGCACACAGCAAAAACATATGGTGTCATTTTATTATCTCCAGAGTTTAGTATGTATTTTGCTTCAGATGTATTATGCTACATTCTTTCTTTGTTTTGCTGTCACAGGATCACAGAATCACAGAATGGCCAGGGTTGAAAGGGACCTCAAGGATCATAAATCTCCAACTCCCCTGCCATATGCAGAGCCACCAACCTCCCCATTTAATACTAGACCAGGCTGCCCAAGGCTCCATCCAATCTGGCCTTGAACACTTCCAGGGACGAGGCATCCACAGTCTCTCTGGGCAGCTTGTTCCAATACTTCTACAAGTGTGTTTTTTGTTGATTCTGTCGCATTGGACATCAGTCTTTCTCTGGGATGATTACAGTGAGTACAGAAAGAAATCTTCCCAGTGATAGGTTGGCTTTGGTGAGACCTTGATTGCCTATATAGTTTTTGTTTTTAAGTACAGCTGCTTCATCTGCAGTACATACTTTGTGTGGGTTCATCAGCTGATCAGATGATTTTATTATTTTGGATGATCAGAAGTAGTTGTGACTGTTTTAAAACATTTTTTTGCCATTGCATATGCTTGTTGCCATACTGCACATAGTAAATTGTAATATTCAACGCTAATCTGGTAAAAAAAAAATATTTGTACAAGTATTTCTCACCTACTTCAGCAATGCTTCATGGCTTAGTAATTTAACTTGCAGAAAATAATTACAGAGTGCAATAGAGGAAGCCATGATAGAATCAGGACAAATAGAATGTTTTGGAATCTTCATAATGAGCATGATTAAAGGACAACTTCTACTATGCCATATATAACAGTAAATATTTCTGAAAAATGTCTCAGGTATGACTATTTAACAAAACCATTTTACAGAATAAGTTCATTGGTGTCTTTTCTTAAGGAAATATTTAACCAGATTTAATTTGTTAGGCATTTCTATACAGCTGCATGTGCTTCTTTGTATGTTACATATTCCTGGGAACTACCTAAGGCCTAGTCAGATGAAGAAGGGAAAACAGCTTATTAAATAATAATAATACTAGTAATAATAAAAATAATAATAACAATACTCTGTGTGTATGTTTCAAGGGTAGGTATTAATATTACTACTGGCAACTACCTAGCAGTTGGAAAGTTCTCAAGAAAACACAAGTCATCAATCTGCCTAATCCATCTGCTGAGAAAAGAACTACGTTGCCATTAGCAGGTCTGTCTCTATAATCCTATGTGCATTTACATGACATATGTCTTATATATACATGTTTTTTACTTAGTAGTTAATTATGCTAAATAGCATTTAATTTACCAAATGCAAATAGCTCTAAGGTCACTATTTCTTTTTTGAAAGTGACAACACAATAATCACGGCAAAATAGAAACTCCCAAATGGCATTTTAATGTTATGATGATAAATCAATGACTTATTCAATACGTCTACTAAAAGAGTTCATTTTACTACTAGGTATAGTTGATAATTCATGTTCCATATTGGTTAAAGTAATTTGGCACACTGTGCTACCTTTCTCTTTGTTTACATATATTCTATTTAAATGCTGCCATACCTTTCCAAATTGAAAGCAATAAAGCTCATCTGTAAGCTCCAGGTGGAATAGTATTCTTCAAGTCCACATGTGGAGGCAATTGTTGAGGAAACAAGTCTTTTTTTATGCATTCATATTAGAAGTGTTAATCACAAATACAATATGCAAGAGATATTCCTGAGTATTTTTTTTTCTTCAAAATTCTTTATTTTTCAGTATTCTATTATTCATTTTTCCTGGGTGCTAGCTGTCTTATAAAAGGAACCACTTTTCAAGTTAGACAAATCCCATCCAGTGTCCAGAGCAGCATATATCTAGCAGCATGCATTGTGATTTTAGATGAGACGTCTTAAATGTACCAGACATCTACCATATCTAGAATCCAAACAATGCCAAATAATCCTGTCCACATGCACAGTATCTTTGTGTATGCACAGTAGGTCTTATGGTTTGCAGGATTGTTGGTGTTATTACACGCATTATTTCTGCTGCTGCAAATATATCATCAATCCTTTCAGAATTTATTTCCTTACTGGCTTATAAACACTTACTGGAAAGTAAAACATCAGTTTTGCTCCAACAGCTTTCTCCCACTGCCTTCTTTACCAGCATCTCATATCTGATTAGAATGATTTCCAGACAAACATTTTTGTTTTTACTATTAAGACAAATATTTCTTGAAACATACACAGCTACAGTATGTAATAGGGTCACTTGTTAAGCCTTTTTTTTTTTTTTTTGCTATGTTGATTGCTGTGAACTTTTTAAAACAAACCAAAAAAAAATTGTTTTATGGAAATTGAAGAAATTTTGCCTTCTGTTTTCTGTGTCATACAGAGGAACTCAAAATCTGGGTGATTTAGCTAGGACACCCATTTTTACTTCATTTTGTCTGTGCTTGACATGATACTGTATCTACACAAATAAAACATATAGCATGCCTGATTCACCAAATTAAAAACATTGAGGTCATTTGGTAAGCATGATAACATTTATTTTTAATAATGTATGAATTCTTCCTTGTCTGTAATGGTGTACAAGCAATGTTTTTGAAACCTGGATCAGTGTTGGCTAACAACCAAAAGCTGAAGTGTATTGTAGGTTACATGAAAATTTGGCTTTTTTTTTTTTTTTAATAGAAAAATAACATAACTGCTGATTATTTGAAAGTCCATTAAATCATTTGGCATTGAAAATAGTCAGCAGCAATTAAATTAAATCTCTATCAGAAGTAACAAAGTCATCATCTCCTATTCTTAATATATACACTGATTTCATATATAGTATATATACCTGCTTAAAAATCTAAAAGACATAATTTAGAAGGTCATTTATACAAATCTTTTTTGTAAGAAATGCTTCAAACTTAGCTTCTTCAAAGATTTATATGAAACAGTTTATTTTAAGAAGTAATCATCAAAACTAATCTTCTCTCTTGTTTTTCAAGTCTATGGTATATAAAAAGAGGGAAGAAATTAATTGTCTATTATGTACATTTCAGATTCCTTACAAGCTCTCACTGTAAATAGCCTCATATACACATAAGACCTCTTTCTGTGCTGTTATGTCAATGTAAAGGAGCATTTTAATGAATAAAAATTTCATTGGCTTCCATCTGAGGGTCCTCCATTTTATAAGCATCATACAGCTGAATTTAAATGCATGCTATTTATAATAGGACTGTTAAGAATGGGATGAAAAAAAAAAAAAAAGAAAGAAAAAAACTTGAAAAGAAATGCCCACCAAAAGCCATTTTGATTCAAGCGTTTGTTGTGTTTTGAAGCTTTTGGAAAATCACCAGTTTGCGATATTCTTCCAGATTATTTATAACTTTATCTTTTGCCATTTCTTCTAAACTTTGTAACAGTATGCAATAAATGCTGAGCTGCAACAATTTTTTTTTTATTTCCAAACTCAAAGCAGTCTGCCAGTAGCAGTTACAGGGAAAACTACTGTATCTGTGAAATGTACAAAAGACTTCAGTCTTTAGCTGTAGGATGACAATTAATCCAACACAAACAAATTTCTCTTTTGCTCCTTCCCTATAAACCTAACAGCAGAGATATTTTGAGATGATAGTCCACTGCAAACAATTAGCTTGCTAAATTAAAAGATTTGATTTTTTTCAGATTTTTAATAGCAAAGAAAGCATCATTTTGCCCTCAGTAACACTGTAAGAACTGAGTAATCAGAAACAAATTATTGATGTGTTTTTTAGACTGATGTGTTTGGCAAGAAAAGCACAAAAAGGAGAAAATGAAACAAGATTTCAGTTACAGTTGATCCTCAAGAAAACATAACTTTTCTCCTTCTTTTAAAGTAATTCAGTAGTTGGTTGTGATTCATTTTTACAGACAAATTTAGCCTTTTTCTTTGCTATTGTTTTCCTCTATTGTTTAGAAGAAAAGCAGAACTATATACAATCTTTCAACTACATTAATGTATGTGCAAATTTTATGACTGTGAAATCAAATAAAACAATATTGAGGAAGCTCAGAACAAAAGCTATCTATAATAACTTGCATTAAGCAATTTACTTTGTGCTTGGTATTGTTTAGATAAGCTAATTAGGGAAGATTAACCTTTAAATTTTTATATTCTAAAGTACATTGATCTCATTCTTGGTTCTTAATGCTTTTAGCTCTGTAAACAACGTTTGACATTTGCCAATAGTAATGTCAGGGACAAATGCCCCCATCTTACAGGTAACAAAGATTTCAAACTGGGTTTTTTAGGTTTTTTTGTTTGTTTGTTTTGTTTTGTTGTTTTTTTTTTTTTTTTTTTTTTTTTTTTGAGAACATGAACATGTTGAGGATTGGTAGCAATGCAGTCTACTTTTTGTTTTTAGTGCTGAATTAAATGATGACATTACTATAGAAATCATTACTTGGGAAAGAAATGCTCAACACTGAAATATATTAGGTATGCAGTAAGACTTATTTTTAAGTAATGGCCACTACTCTTTTTTATTTAAAAGAAACAAAAACACTTTAAGGAATTAACGTAAGAAAAAGCAGTTCTCAGATGTTTTCTGATCTCGAATCAGAGGCACTCAATTACATAAGGAACTCCAAGAATTTTATTGCTGTTGTGCCTCTAATGTTTATACATAGTTCCAATATTTGTCTTTGTGTATGCCCTAATTGAAGTATTCAACACTGAAAATTAAACAAATAACAACAATTCAGGATAGATTCAATTTTTTTACCTTTTTTTACAGGATAGATTCAATTAGTTTACCTTTCAAGTTTTCCAGTATCTTTCTTAACACAAAGTCTGAGTCAGTCCTAACATAGATTGTCTTTTTTTTTTTTAAACTATGGAGTGCCCAATCATCTGCTCAATAAATTTATTTGAAGAATCCAGAAGAGACCATTAAGAATGGAAGTTTTAAACATATTACTCAACAAATTGCAGACATGAAGTTCCAGAGTTCAGAAGAAAATTGGTAACCACTGAACCAGAGGAGAATTTACAGGACAGGCTCTGTAGCAATACTAAATTTTATTAGTATTACACAAGTGCTAGAGATTTTTGTAAGTGTAATACAAAAGCTAGATGAAATAGTAGAACACTGATTATATGTAATGGATCTGTAATACGTTTCTTTCAGTTTCACAAGATATAACAGTTCAACATGTGTTCTGTGTTTAGATGGCATATTCCTTGAAATACAAAAACGTTTCATACTCACCCATGCTTACTCTTCTATTAAAAACAAAAGCTGTTGGAAAAATCTGAAGAAAATCAAATAAAGGGTGAGGTCTTGAGAACACCAAGAAACAAGCATGAATAAAGTAAATGACTCCTCAAAAATAGATTTTTTATTTCTTTCTTTATTCGTTCATTTGTTTATTTTGTAGAAACATTAAGGACATTGGCTTTTGAAAGATATATCTACCATTAAATGTAAGCTGATGATTTCAAGTACCTAACTCAATGGAACTTTTAAGTATTTATTTATTTTTTGTTAGTGTTAAGCCCAAAATGGAACTGGAGCCAATGTTGAAAATAGTATTTGTTCTATTACTACATCAAATATTCCTAACAAAAGCTGTATGTAGAAGAGAGGATGCTGTGGCTTAACTTCCTTTTTGAGAATTCCTTCTTGCTAAAGGCTGATTCCTAACTTGAAGAACAATGCTTAAGCAACAGCATAAAATTTTAAAATACTATAATTACTTTTGTTAGGAGCTGATGCTGTGACGTCTGTAGAGTTTGACAGAAGCTATAAAGCCAATGTCTATATCTGCAACCAGAAAGGCAGGACTTGTCTAATTTGGAAAAAGAAAACTAGTATTTTCCCTTAGTATCTCATGCAAGATTCAAAGGCCTTTTGAAAGTCCCACTGATTTTCCATCATTCTTCTCTTTATCCATTTTTATGCTGACACCTGAAGAAAAATAGCAACATCAAAGTATGGCACTTACCCTGGTAATGTCTTCTAAATTGTTATATCACTCCAGTCTGAGCAATTTAGAATCCTACTTTTAATTTCAATTGGTTCTTTTTGGTCTCATTTTCTAATACATGGCAATTTATATCTAGCATTAACCAAAACACAGTATCAAGTTAACATAATAATCAGAGGCTAACTTTAATAATGTGTGGCTAAACTACTTATGAAAAATGTCATTTATAAAGCTGTTTTTGTGACTGAGCATTGTCTGTATGAATATATGCATACCAGAATATTCATACAATATATATAATTTTATTTATACAAAATATATATGATATTAAGCATTTGTTTGCTATTGAGATTGGTGGAAACTTATGTTTCCAAACTCCACATGGGAGATTCTCAGAGCATCCTTTCGTAGATATCTACTGCACAGGAAAAAATGTGTTCTGAAAGTTTGGTTCAGAACCTGATGTATTACGAGAAAGAAACTTCAATCAGATCTGGCTATTTTTTTTTTTTTTTCTTTTTTCCTTTTTGTCTTCAATCCAAATTTTTGCACAGGGATTCATTCAGCTTTATCAGCAGGTTAATAAACTGTTATTAAAATGAGGAAGACTTATTGAATACACAATATTCTTAATGAGTCATGAATTTGGTGTTGAAATAAAAGAACTTTGTCCCTTTCCTTTTTCTAGCAGTTATTCTGTTTTGTGTCTATTAGTTCATACTTTTAGTCTCTATCTATGCTGAGATTTTTTATAAAACTGATAACTGACTATTCTGTCAAACTTATAGTACTGAAGACATGGGGAAGGTAAACTAGATCTGCACAAATATGTTACCCTCTTCCAAAGCATCAGTGTGTTACTCTCTGATTCTGCATTATACTTAGTTGCTTTTTTTTCTCCTATGAAATTAATGCGGAAGACTTATGAATGTGTAAGAATGGGTCCTTATGGACATTTTGAAATAAAATGTTAGGACTTTAAACCACAGACTGGTGAGATATTAAATATAATTTTTACTTTCTCTTTTTTTTACTTCAAAACTGGAGAAATCACACAGCTGACCACTTTGCAGCTACTTAATGCTGTTGTAAACAAATCATAATAAGCACATGATATACACGATTGTCTGGGCTGATAAATGGCAGTGTCTGGATTGTTCAGCATCAGTGGAAGGAGGGAACAAGAAAAAAAATTCCTTCCTGATTGCAGCTGCAAATGGAAGCAATTTTTCTTTCCTGCATTAATGAATGCAATTCATGTAATGCATATTGCTACAGTCAACAGCAAAATTTTCATGTTCGGTTCACAGACATAAAGTATTTTAATTAAGAATATCAGTGAGCAATGACAATTCACTTCCAGAAAAAGCAAAGAAAGATGATTCTTTGGCCATGTAAAAGGAGTTGTTTTTCTGTGAATACAGTTTATCAGTGTAAAGAATTCACTTTCCTAACAGTCTTTGATGAAAGAATGTTCTTTAAGCCATATTATGTTTTATTTTTCTGTTTTCCTTTTCTAACCTTACTTCACATGCAGTATTTGACATTAAGCCTGCATTTTACAGTCTCTAGTGATAAAATCACTTCATTTGCTATAAACATCACAAATTAAAAGAGCTTTCAGCAACTGAAATCCAGTACAACATACACAAAACTAAAGTAATTCATTGTCTAGAGACCATAACAAATTTTAATGTGCATTTACAGAGTAAACAGAGGGTTGAAAGTTGTCAAACCAGTGGAAGTGAAGGCAGGTATTACAAAATCCACACAGTACAGAATTACAAATTAAAAAGAGATGGTTTGTCAAAAAGAAGAAAGAAAAAAGAGAGAGACAGAAAGAAAGAAAGATGTTTGTTGGTGGCACATCATACAGATAATATTAAAAACTGGCTTGCATGAGGACCAAAGTATATCTACTTGGAAGTTATATCACACAGACTGTAAGCAATTTACAGAATTTAAGTTAGTTTTGCATATACAGAAGTTGCAAAATAATAGAAAACACATTGAAATATAGAACACACATGAAAAAGAAAGATGTATATATATAAACCTCCACGCAGTCATCAGGGGTTGGCCTAAGTCAGCAATTGCCACCGTTGAACAAGAAACATACTAAAAAAAAAAGCCCACAGAGGAAAAAGAATAACAACAATAACAACAAACTATTTTCATTTGTTTTCAAAAAAAGAAAGTCCTCTGGTCTGCTTAGCTGCTCTGCAGAATTTCTTTTCTGCTTCCTATTCCTCATGCAGGGAAAAAAATAAAAATAAAAATAAAAATAAAAAAAAGAAAGAAAGAAAGAAAGAAAGAAAGAAAGAAAGAAAGAAAGAAAGAAAGAAAGAAAGAAAGAAAGAAAGAAAGAAAGAAAGAAAGAAAGAAAGAAAGAAAGAAAGAAAGAAAGAAAGAAAAGAAAGAAAGAAAGAAAGAAAGAAAGAAAGAAAGAAAGAAAGAAAGAAAGAAAGAAAGAAAGAAAGAAAGAAAGAAAGAAAGAAAGAAAGAAAGAAAGAAAGAAAGAAAGAAAGAAAGAAAGAAAGAAAGAAAGAAAGAAAGAAAGAAAGAAAGAAAGAAAGAGAGGAAAAAGAAAAAAAAAACCACTTTTTGGCAGAGTCTGTGGGATGGGTTGGGGGGTCGATGTTGAATCAATATTCTTCATCTCATTATTTGGCCTCTGTTTGCTTCTAGGCTTACAATTCTTTTAGCGTAGGAAGCCAAATGTCATCCATGGTTAATTCTACAATACTGATGACTCGCAGACTAACCCCCGAGAAGTCAAGGATGAGGCTTCTCCTCGCCGAAAGAGAAGGAAACTAGGTCTTCTGTTATGAAACATTTGATTACATCACACCAGTTCTCTTCAAACAAAAGATCAGTGATATTCCAAAGAAAATAAGATATATCAAGAAAATGTGGTATCCTCTTCCTTTTATAATATTTATTTATTTATTTATTTAGTATTTTTGTTTGTACTTCCTGAAGAAGGTGCTCCTTGTGTAGAGATTTAGAGTACATTGGGTGCAGAGTGATGGTTGGAGGTTAGGGTCAACTTTGCTGTCCGCTCCGTGGATTTTACAGGCGATTTGCTCTTTGCTTTAAGAAGAGAAAGTGATATTTGGAAAAAGTCAGCACTTTTAGATTAAAGCAAAGCACCCTTCACAAAGCCACAAACAAGAAGCAGGACAGAAAGTCCATGGCTTGTAGCTATCCTCGCACCTGCGGAAGAAGTTATAAGATATTCGCTCATCTTGCAGATTTCCAATGCTCCTTATAAGGCTGTTTTAAACATACACATTTATATATTTAATTAGCTCGCCAGGTTGGCTCTGGTGCCCATGAATGTCTTGGCATGCACTGCAAATAACAACACATACAAGTGTTTCAGTCCCAGAAGGTTTTCTGCTTTGTTTTGCTTTAGTTTCTTGTCTGTTTTCTTTTTTTCTTTTTTTTTTTT
This sequence comes from Tetrao urogallus, assembly GCF_951394365.1. NCBI lineage: Eukaryota > Metazoa > Chordata > Aves > Galliformes > Phasianidae > Tetrao > Tetrao urogallus. The sequence goes on from NC_136815.1 coordinate 65,380,161, forward strand.
CTTTTTTGCTGTTTTTTTTTTAATTTATTTTATTAAAAAAAAAAACAACAAAAAACAACAACAACGTTATTAAGTGGAACAATATACCAAGAGGAACAAATTCAAACATTTTCAACTTCAAAGCATTCTCTATAAAGTTGTTTCCATCATTGCCTTGTAAAAAAAAGAATTATCTACTTGCTACAGAATATTCCCTTGTAAAATAAAAGAGATACTGGCAAACGACTGTGTTATTTATAAGGGGGAGAGAAAATGCTAAAATGTGTGAAGCGCTTATTTTGAGCATGAATATTTTCCCTGGCTATATATATTTTCAAAGAAAGCTATAAAAACAATGATGTATATTATTTTTCTAAACGTAGCTGTATATTTCAAGCTTGTTACCAAAATAAAAACAAAACAAAACAAAAAAATAGTCAGAGCTACTCTAATTGAAATGTTGTCACACCAAGGACATGAGTACTTAGACAACTTGCATGCTAAATCTCAGTGCTTAATAATGCTCTATTATAAAAATTAGATTTAGAATTTGAAATACATCACTTGAGTAAATATCATGCATTTACTTTGATTATGCCATATGCATGTTATAACAGATTAACACATGATTAATAAATGTATTGCTCTGTTGAAAAGGATGAATGTTATTAATGGTTACAGGCATCAATTCCATAAAAAAGTACTAATGGTGTTATGATAATGGTATAAGCATCCATAATATGTTGGACATTAAATAATTGATTATTATTTAAAAAAATCTATTAATCATGAATAAGTTACTTTTGTAAAGAACTGAATATTAAATTGAATACCAAATTCCTTTGCAGCCCTAAAAAGTACTTATATCTTCTCAGTAAGAACATGCACAACAAAAGCCAAATGAATTCAAGGCAAATGATTTTTTAAAAAAATATTTTCAGACATTTTTTTACACAGTACTTCTCAATATCTGATAATGTTTATAAGTGTAGGACTATTATTTTGGTTTCTACTTTTTTCCCTTCAAAAATGGGGACTAAAGTCAATCCCAGATCTCTTAACACAGCTTCCTTCTGTAAATACACAATATGAGATATTGCACATATAGTAGTTATCACCATAGACTTCTTCTCTGAGTGAATTCCCTACTGCATGCAGGCAAAAGCAGGAAGCATGCTTGCTTCTTACTCATCTAACAATGCTAAACTTCCTGTACTGTACTGCAGTAGTTTGCTGGCCTTCTCAAAACATTTGTTTTGTATTAGGAAAAAGCAAGAAGCCTACTACAAGTTCTTCCTGTGGGTTGCTCGTATGCAGGCAGTATTTATGTACTGGTACACAAGCGTTGAGTTCTATTTCAAGTTTGGATTTGTGGCATGGCTTTATTCTGTCTTTTATTTAAGGTGTAAAATATGTCATCTGACAGATATCCTAAAGGCTTTTCTTTCCCTAAGTACGTTAGCAGAACATAGTTACAGAATCTTTTTTAGTGTAAAATGGTTTCACATCATACTGAATTATTTTCATTCATTACACTGGCATTCAAATATCTTTTTGATTGAATTAGAGAAATACACTGCTTAAGACAATTGCAGTGCATCTCCAAGGCAATGGAGACACATTTATTCTACAAAAAACATATACAATGCAAATGAAGACAAATACTCACAAGAGTCTCATGGATATTTTTCAAGGATTTTTAAAAACAGTGGTATTATAATTTCAGAATTTTAAAGCTGTAATATAGTGTGGAAGAAAAAAACATACAATAAAAAACAGACTTGACTTGTACTATTTCACAGGGGGGAAAGCAATACCATTATATTTACAAGCAAAACATTAACTTTTTTGTTTGTTTGTTTGTTTTTTCAGTATAACAATCCGTAAGTCTCAAATTAGGGGTCAAATATTGCAGACACATTATAAAATTATATATATATATATATATATATATTGTTCAATCATTGCATAAATCACAAAACTCTCCACAAACTGTATCATGTTCTACATGTATATTCTGTAAACGAGTTTGTTTTTCTTTATATTGGAAGAATTTAGATTAGAGTACACACAGAAAGTGCAAGCTAAATACAGGTCACATGAAAAAATACTGGGGTTATAGTAACATTAATTCAGCTTCTAAATGAAGAGAGAAGTTAAGATTGCTGAGAAATAGTTTAGACATATCTTAAACTGTGTCCTTTTTATGGTTTCAGGAACTGGTTGTTACATCCTAATGTCACAGCAGAACAGAATTTACTGGTTTAGTAGTATCCAAAATGCTGTCAAATCCAAACTAATACATATCAGTAGCATATCACCCTCAGTGAAATTGATTTGTAGTCTTCAGTGACAAATAAGATTGCTAAGTGCACTCTCATCTTTTCAGTGATGCTTTATGGAATGCAATTGGCTTTAAAAATCATAGAATCATAGAAATATAGAAATATTAAGATTGGAAAAGACCTTTAAGATCATACACAGGTTTGACTTATTTTTTTTTTCCCAGAGATGCACAAAATAATTTAATTGGTTCTCTTATGAATACAAGAGCCTTTTTAGATTTTGGGAGAGTGGAAGCTCCAAACGTAGAATATTAATATAGCAAAACTCAAAGCAGCCTTTCCAGAATTATTCCTTTTTTTTTGGTCAGTCATATTAGTTCATATTCTATTATTCTGCTTTCCATCTTGATAGAGTAAAAAGAAATAGAAATTTCTATTTTGATTGCAAATCCAAAAGTCTTAAGGTGGATAAATCAGAGATTTTATTGCACTATTTTAAATGTAAGTTATAAGGAAATTAAAGATTGAAACCCATATGTCAAAAAACACAGAGTATTCAAACTTTGACTTTTCATACAGATCTGCTTTTGGTATACATTTCTGACTGGAACCGAAATAGTATCACTGAAAGTGTGAGTACAGTAATATAAGTAAAACACTGTAGATCTAGATGTGGATTTTCTTAATCAATTACTCATTTCCATGTAATTTATAACATTATTTTCTAATTAACATAATGAGAAATAAAAGAGCATTGAGCAAAATTGGACTATAATTATGCTACCCCCAAAGACAATAATTTGGAAGAAAAATGGTAGTAGGTATGCACATTTTATTTCTACATTGTTAGTGAAGTTCTGCTTGATGTGTGTGTCAAGGTTACCCGCATTTTGGCCTACCAATCACTGTGATTCTTGATGTGAGAAATGTATTCTCATGTGTTGTGTTTTTTTGTTTTCTGCCACTGACACACATAAAAAAGAACATTTCTACATGAAATATTTAGCTTACTCTAAATGCTGTTTTGCCAAAGGCATATGATAATGAGATAGGGTTCTGTGCAACATTACAAAAGAGTGGTTTATGACATTAAATTATGTGGAACTATGGTTTCACATAATTTTTTTTTTTTTATATTAGTTTATATTAGTTTATATTAGTTGGGTTTATTTCTGTATTTTTAGGTTTTATTTACATAAATGCCCGGAAAACAGAGAAAAGAGAACAATTGCAATTGATAATTTTGATCTGGTTGTTTAAAATAATAAATTTATTTGCCAGAAAAACTTCATGGCTCATAGTATACACCTCAAGGTTTTAAGCACCAATTTTGACCTGCTAATGAAATTAATTTTAGCATGTAGTATTATAAAATGTTGTGAATCAGATGAAGTTATAAATTGTTATTTATCCCTACCTGATCAAAAAGCTTGTTCCTCACCACATATCTGAATGACTACAATACTTCTCTTTCACTAGGATACTGATCAGAAAAAAAATTGTATTAAAAACTTGTATAAAAACCCAAGCAGAGAAAAGCTAATGCTGGTTTCATGATTTTGGCCATTTATTTTTCACAGCTGGAAAAACAAACAAACAAAACAACAACACCAACAAAACAAAAACAAAAACAAAAGAAAAAAATCCCCTCCAATTTATAAACTTAGCAATTAGTTCAGATTCTACAGCTTTAGAATTTCTTGTTTATAAAAGCACATTGCACAGTTTGCCACGTTAGATATCTCACACTTTCCATTTGTAAAGCTGGAAATTTAGCAAGTTTAGCATTCCTTGTGCTTGGTAAGATCTGTAAAATCATCAGGATGAAATAGTGTACTGTATTCCAATCTTCAATATTTAATGCCTCTGATGACTAGACTCTTATTTTTGCTTAAAACTAGCAAATTATTGTCATATAAATAACAGAGAAGATCTATGTGAATTTGTCAGCACTGCTTCAATGTCTTACTAAACATGTAAGTTCAGTGAGGATATACTTCAGTTTCTTTCAATTAATAAGCCACTGACCACAACATAAGATAAACTTCTGAGTAGTATCCTGTTTTCATGCTGAGCAGAACATGAAAAGTACAGCCAGTTACACAAAAGTCCACCCTAGATTCTTTATATGTATTACATAATGCTAAACTAACTCTGCCTATATAGTTGTCCTTTCTTTACTTATGTTCGATACCAGATAATTTTTTTCAACTACTGATTTCTGAAATCATGCAGATGTTAAAAAAGCTTTTTTTATTATTATTATTTTGATTTTTTATTTTTTGGGGAAATTTATGTTGACATCTTCCATTTTGAAGTGCTCTCTTTGCTGTTGTGTAACACTCAAGTTTGCTGTATATTCTGTTAAATTTGAAACAGCCTTCTTCTCAGCCCCTGTTTCAGCAGCATGAAATCATAATTTTCTATGATTTCCATGTAAAATAAGTAAAAGTTCATGAAACATCTGCCTTAATTTTATTGGGGAAGTTCATGAGTCATTACATTTATTGGAAGGCATTTGCATTTTTATGTCTAAAATTATTAATGAAACCATGTATGGTTGATTTTATTGGAAATTTTATATGAATGTGTCTCACATAGGTTTGAAATAAAAGGTTCTTCCTCTCTGGCTTACCAATTGCTACATTTTTTGTTCTTTTGAACTGCAGAAATCACAGTTACCTATAGCTTTTATGTATGACTGGCATATATACTCACACTGGGTAAGAAAATTTCCCTTCAACAAATGTAAAGTATTCTTCCTTCCTCAGAGGAATTAGTCTTTGTATTTATTTCAAGGATCAGTCAATTGTGTTTGATTTTGGGGAACCAAGGAGTAACAAAAATGGCAGGCATTACATTCAGGTCTCCTCAAATAGTAGATACTTCTATTCAGTCTTTTAGTCCATCTTTCTCCATCGGCTGTACAGTAGTCAGATTTCTGCCAATTCAAATAATGTGAATTGCCCATCACCCAGTTATGTGTGAATGTACAATATAGGGCAAATAGATCCACCTTATATGCCAGAAGAAAAAATTGTGATATTTGTGATACTGTGAGTTTCTTGCATTTTGGAAGAAAATTACTGCTTCAAACCAGTGGCAATGTAGAAATTGATATGTATTTTGAAAAGAATGGTAATTTATGAAAGGTTATGTATTGGTGCAAATTTAGAGTAGGCTATGTATTAAATTTCCGTGAAGTCTATTTACTTAGACTTTACATCCAATGTGTATCTTCGCTGATTTGCATATCACTTTTTATGCCTGTGACACCCAGAAAAAAAATGAGGAAGAGGGATGGGCTCCTAGATGGATGGTTATTCCTTAGCTTTCTCTAGGTTAAAGCACCCAGGCAAACGGGTATTTGGTTCTGTTATAGGTCAAAAGAAAATGACAACTTTCCATCTCTGAGCAGGGCAGAGATTGATGTCACAATAACTCCATCAGCTGGGCTGGCACATTATCAGTCTTGAACTGACTCATAATATGCCTACAGACATGTTCAAATGAAAACTTGAGATAGAAATCCTTGGGAGAGGAAAAATCTTGAGAGACTTCATATGTTGGTAGCATGTCACAAAATGATACTTGGCTTCAGGGAGTTGTCCAGAACTAGTCATAATAAATCTATGGAGAGATATCAATATGATGAAAGAAAAATGGATGAATAGAACTTGAATGGATTCTGCAATTTCAGAGTGTTAGGATGGATAGTAGTGGAATTACTAGCACACTGACGTGAACATATGTCAGACTGATAAGGAATACGCTGACTCAAACAACTAGAGGACAAAACCGAATAGGGACTAAACAACTCAAGTCAAAAGCTGTAAGGTTTATGAACCTTCACTCTATGGAGGCAGAATGACAGACTGTTTAGCTTAATTTCCTCCTATAGATAGCATCTTTTTCCCCTTACAGCTGGAAAAAAACATCAGTATTAAGGAGGAGGTGCATGACCACCAAAGACCCTTGTTGAAAACTCCCAAATTGTCTATACACAACTGCGTTACTATCCTGAGAGCAGTCTCAGACCTAAAGTAATATAACCTAAAGTATATAACAATGAAAACACACATTTCCCTTTGTTGATCCCCCATCCATGGCGAAAGATATGAGACTCAAGACAACATGTGATCCGAGGAAGTGGTGAAATCTCTCTCTCTACATATCTGTCTTCTCTTTTTCTTGATCTTTTACTAATTTCTCTTTATTTTCCATTACCTAAATGTGCCTTAGAGTAGTTGATAAGGAAATAACACGTATGTCAATACCCTTATCCATAATGCTTACTAATTGTTGTTAGAAAGTTGTCTTATTTTGTCTCAAAGTGGTTGATTAATTGTTCTTAGAAAGATCAATGAACTGTCTTGTATTGTTCCTCTCAGCATCTGTCTGACTCCATCATTCCTGCAAAACCTGTCTAGTGCTCTATCTGAGACATTTCAAAGATTCACCTTCTTCCCAATCCACTGAGTGAGATGAGGCAACATATACCGGATTTTACATCTAGGCTGCTTTCTACACCTCTCCTTATATCAATCCATGCCTAAGGTAAAATTTATGTTGTTTTTCCTCTATAGCATATCTGGGAGATTTGGTTTTCTTTTTAATTCTTCAAGTAATGCTTTGATTTTTTTTTTTTCCTTTAGTTCTTCACTAGAACCAGGCTTCCTAACTGGGACATCATTCACTATTGATTAACACGTATTAACATATGAAGTTAAAATCAACACTAATATTTTCAAAATGTAAGACGTAATAGAAATAATTGGAATTATTTGACTACGTCATTCCTTTACTCTGAACATGCAGCAGAGGTGAGGTAAGATCCCTAAACATATAGCTGAATTGGATGGCAATCAATAGTGGTAGATTTTTGTACTGTTCTGATGAGAACAGTGAAAAATCTGCTAGATTTGAATCCATCTTTTTTCATAAAAATGAATTGCATGATGTTATTGACTTTGCTGTCTCTTATCTCCTTCATCTTCAAATTCACTATTATCATTTCCATCAGTTCATTTCATTCTGTATTAATAATGCAGCTTTATTTAAATTGCATTAATATCTGGTTTTGAACAAAAAAGTATTTTGCACACTAGCATGCTAGAAAATCCTGACACAGTTACGCATTGGCTTCATGAGTTTCATTCATGTCTATAGAAGTGTTCATATGTATGGAAACTTAATGAGTCTGCAGGTGAGCTCGGATATTGGCAGATTATATCATCAAAGATTCAGTTTCTGAAATTTCAATTTTCCCAGCATTTTCATCTGCTGTTCCTGTAAATATGCTTAGAATACATCAATAAATTTGATACCCATTTCAGAAAGTAGAAGTAAATTAAATACTTCATTCAGTAAAATGAATCAAAGAATCATAGAATGTCTTAGGTTGGAAGATCATCTATTTCAAACCCTCCTGCTGATGGCAGGGTTGTCACCCATTAGATCAAGTTGCCCAGGGGAATGAAGTGGAAATTAATTGTCTCTCACATACAGAGTATATGCAGAGAAGAGTGTGTCAGAGTCAAAAGGATTTTTGAACTTAAGACATACTGCTTTAAGCTTAAGATATGTTCACAAGTATATTCCTTCTTGTAGCAACTTAAACATCTTTCAGTGCTCAGCTACTTCACGTTTCATGTGTGCAACCAAGGATATAAAGAGTACTTGATGTTTTTAAATAGTTAGAGGCAATGCAAATATAACTAATTACCATTCTAATCACTAGATAATTACTATGTTGTTAATTTTTTTTTATTTTTTATTTTTTTTTGTAATGATAGTCAAACTTCCATGAGTATCTTCCTGTTTTTAGATAAATTGCCTTCTCTGTATCTCAGTTACAAATGTTCATGTATCAGCCATTTATAGCGAGATTCTAATTCTCTTCCTCCATATGCTTAGTGTCTGAGCCCGATATGACTTTTTTTCTTCACATTGAATGGCTCTTCACATGCATAAATAATACACTGTCTTCAACTGTTTCCATTTCAGTGAGGTAATACTTCTATGGAAAAGGTTTGCTAAGAGAGGTGATTGCATATAGTTGATGACACATCAATGTCAGCTATTTAAATGAAGCTAGTGAGAGAAGTGAATCAATATGCAATCCTCATTGCAACATGTAAAAGATGTGGGGGGTAGGGGTTGAGTAATCTCAAGCAAACATGGGCCTTAATTTGGTTACTTGGTTTTCCTTGCAAACCACTAGCAGCATGTTTTGTGACTGCTCTTATCAGTGCTTGGCACCTTTTCCTTTCATCCTATTCCTGAAAACCATGGATATAAAATGTCTTAGGCATTTTTTTAACGTGTGACAGAAAAATATGTAAACTGATGCATTTCCATTTATCTGTGTGAATGGTTGATTCCACAGTAAATGCACATTCTTGGGAGTCACCTATGGTATCCCATCCTCATCACTTTACCTGCATATGGTTATGTCCCACTCACACAAAGGTGAGAAATTTGTCTGTTAATCAAAATTCTTGAACTGACTCTTGTTAGCAACCACTTTCTACTGTTTCTGATAAACATGGCTCTAGCATAAAATGTTGAGTATTTTCTTAATATACACAAATATAAGGATATTTGACATTTTTTTATATTGTTTTTAAACTGACGAAAGAGTCATTTCTGGAAGACACCATAACATTGCTGTAAAAAGTAAGTTTTATTTGAAGAAAAATATAATTGAATTCATTTTTAATCTCCTGCTTTTTTGCACTCTGTTCATCCTTTCATCTAAAATAATATTTAATATTACTCTTCAACAATGATGTCAAATGAAGAAAAAGATACTAGAAGGGTTATTTTAACATGTAAGGAAAATTAATATTCTTTGTAAATATTTCATCATGAGATATTCAATGCCTTTGTTTGTTTTTCATGGACCTGGCACATTTTAGCTATATGCTTGACATAGAGTCAACCTGATCTCCTTCTATTCATATCATTTATATAAGAGCTATTTTCTTGGAACTCACCTGAGTTCCCTCTTGTCTCTACCCATGTGACTGGATGAATCTGTTTTCTTCTTTCTGATTCCTAGATTTTAGGAATTTTTTAGGATTAGATGTTCTGAGACAGGCACCATTCTTCTAATCCTTTGTTTGCTTGATAGATAATGAAGTTCTAGAGAGTAGAACAATTCCTTTAACAGAGTGTATCTCTGTCTAAAGGCTGTGAGTCACAAGCTCAAAATTATTTAACTGGAGCAGTTTAAGAAGTTAGTGCCGCCATCTCTTTACCTCCTCCTCTTATGGAAATTAAATCCCTTATAGTAGAAGTGACAGAAGCAAACTCCATGCCACCTCTTCATCCACCTCAATTTAACAGACTAATGTTTTAGTTTATCATTTGTCATTGTCCAGTGATTTTGTTCAATTAGGACAGCTAAGGATCTGACATCTATTTCCTCCTGCTATTCTGGTTTAGGGTAATAAATTCTGATTGGAGCAAGATGGAGATTTTGGAGCTGTAAAATTTTAAACTGTAAGAGGTAAATCAAAGGGTACAAGTAAAAGCCTTCAGTCTTTCAGTTTCTTTGATATAAATACAAAAATACTACAAAATGTTATAATCCCCACAGGCACAAAGCATTCATTTATAATTAGTATGGATCATTAGAATGCAGCTTGAAGGACTGTGCATTATTAATTTCATCTTCTTCACATTTTAAACTTCTGATTTTCTTTTAACATTTATTTCAAGTTGTTTTAACTTTCTCATCATAGTTATGAGGTGTGGATTCAGTCATAAATGCTAAATGTCATTATTCATTGTTATTCAAAGATTTTTCAGGTATAAAGTGATCACTGATCAATGTATTTAGTATACTTGTGAAGACTTAAACTAAACTCAAAACAAGTATTTGAGGTGTTATTTTTGACAGGCATGATGTTCTGTAACTATATTTTCAAACAGAATTATAGTATATAAATCATTATTATTCTAATTAAGAGTTTTTAACCATCTAGATGTCTAGCTCACTCTGAGATTTACTACTAGTTTGTGGCTTTCTTTCCAATTTATTCTGGTTCTTGGCCTTTTATCTCTTAGTTGCACAGGAGGAAGTAGAGAAGATGGATACACCATAGCACTAAAGTCATGTTTCATAGCAGTTTTCCTCCTCTTTCTCTTCCTCATTTAGATATAGAGTCTATAAACAAAGGGCTAGGAATGTTGGCTGTGACTGATATTTTACCACTTCTACTCTTTTCATAACATTAGGCAATTTTGTTCCAAGAAAACAGGATCTGTCATTAGATAGGGGAACAAACTTCACTAAGGTGGACCTGGCTGAACACCCACACAGACAGGATAGTGAATTGCACTGCCAAAAACATGACAACAATTCCTTTAAGGTACTGGATAAGGATAAGTTACAATACAGGGTTCGGGGCAGAGACTTATCTTCACAAGGCCAGGAATCTTCATCGGCTGCTCTTCAAAAGGCATCCAGTTTTATCATCAGAAGTGCAGGATTAATTAATTATTACTGTGGCTATAAAGAACATTATGTATCTAGAATATTTTTAAAGCTCACGAACTGTTTAATCAGACTGAAAATTCTTATAGAGAATAAGATAATACTTAGTGCTGAGTTTTTTAGCTAGTCTGGGTTTCAATGGCTTCAAAGAAAAAGACTAGAAAAAAAAGTTGATCAAAGTTAAGGAAAAAATAAAAAAGGCAACCATCAAGCACTTCCTCTTCTTGAATCTTTATGAGTTGAGAAACCACTATTTTCATGTATTTTCATACAATTCATTGCACTCTCAGACAGCTATCTTGAACTTCTTTAGGTAGTAGAAGCTGTATAAAGTTTGAATTCTTCTCACTTTTGAATTTCTTGAATTTACTCTCACTTTATGAGTGGGGGAGAACTCATCCTTATTCTTACAATTGACCCAATTTATTTCCAAATGAAAGCTGTTCTTTTGGCTTAAGAAAAGTACCCATTCAAACAAGCAGAAAATCCTAGACATTATTTTAAAATATAAATAATGCAATAGATTTTCATAATGAAGTAGTGCATCATACGAAGTTTCCTGCTTCTCATCTGAAAAAAAAGCAAAAATGTCCCTTCACTTTGCTGTGTATGTGTCAAGTAATAAACAAACTGTGTTCTGAAGCAAGGAAATCCCATCACTTATTTCAAGAACAGGTCCTGTCACATATGCTGCAATCTCCGATGACCCAGTGCAAGCTGCCTGATTGCATAGCAGTGAAAAGCAATTTGAGTTAACAGACAAACAACTCATAAACAGCCTCTTTTTTCCTTCCTTTTTCCTTTCTTTTTTATTCTCTCTCTCTTTATTAACCATGTAGTGCATCTGCAATCTTTTATGCAGTTAATTTCCAAAGAAAATAATATCATACATGCAGTACAGAACGACTTTGAAGTTGTTCTGCTACTTGGGCACTTGGGATACTCCTATGGAATCCCCCACCAATTTTATTTAAAAGGTAACGTGAATCTGAAAGGTAAATTTTTAAATATCTAAAAGAAAGGAAGAGATGTGAGTAAGTAGCAATGGCAGGTGAATTGACAAATATATTGGTAACTACTAAGAAAAAATAGGAAAGATCTGAGCTTTGGATTAGTTTTTTCATGTTTCATTATAAATACCAATACTTTATAGAGGAATACATTTTAAAGGGGAGATACCACATATTTAAAGTCAGAATTCATTACTATCTTAAAAAATATTGGCATAACTAAGGATGTAAATAATCTCTCTTATTTCAGAGAGAGTATGTTTGAAGCAAAGTATAATCAGTACTGTCTGGCATGGTCATATGGTAGTGAACAACTGCTAAAAGTTTGTACAGCAGAAAATGAACACAGACTGACTGGGAATAGAAAGGCATAGGAAGGTGACAGTATAGTATCAGCAACTGGCAATGTCAGTGATTTCCAAAAAAATAGATACTGTTTTGCATGATTTATCACCCCTATTTTTAACTTGTGGCAGGATTTAGAATTTCAGATCCACTAAAAATTATTGCTGAATTCAGCTAGACTAAGCACCAGGAATAGAAGTTGAAATTCTTGTGTTGATTTATTTTAACAGCAAGTAGACTGAATAAGATACTATTATTATTATATTATTTCATTTGGAAATCCTAGCCTAAAAACAATGTTTTTTAATGCTGCCAAGACATCATGCTTTGTCAGTGAAATAATTTGGAACAGAGTAGTACTTCTCTGAAGAAGCTTACAGCTTCAAGGTCAACTACTAACTGCCTAACAGGGCTACTTCTATTATCATGGCTATAATTTATTCTGCTACTTCCAAGAAACTAACTAAATAAATAAAAATAAAAAAGGACTGGCTTCATTTCAGGAAAAGAGAACTAAATGTAAATTTCAAGTAAAAACAGAGATTATATTGTAAACAGATGTAGAAGAGGATAGTCCTTGCATAATACTTTTGAAAGAATTTCTGAGAACTTTTGGTAACATTTCAGAAATAGAATAAAATACTCATTTAGTTTTTTGCTTTCACATACCTTAAGAATACAGATACTTCACTTTTTACTGTAAAACAATCACAACAACAGCTGGTGCCTCCCTGTCTTGCTTCTGAAAAAAACAGCCTCAAAAGCTAGAGTATCTTTCTTCATGAAGCAAGCAGTAATGTTAGCTGTTACCTTGGGATAAGCTAAAGCAGAACTTTGTCTTTTCACTTTAAAAAAGATATGCAACATAAAAAAATAAAAAAACAATAACAGTAACAACAACAATAATATTAATAATAGTAATACAGAAGTTGTTTTATATCTCAGAAGATTCCAAATTCAACAAAAAATATTTTTTAAGAGGTGGATAATAAAAAGTTCCTGGATTGAAAAGATAGAAGTGGAGGCTGGAAGGAATGTTATCTGTTCATCAGTATCAACAGACTCAAGAAACAGGTTCCCATCCTCTTCTTTTGCATTCACACCCGATTACCATCTTTTCAAATTATTTATAATGTGAAAAAAATGGTCTATCTGTCTTAGATAAAGACCTTCTGCTCTGTGCTCCTTTTCAAGCCACTCAATCCGATATTGCCATCACAGAAACAGTTTTGGTATGCAGTTAGGTCAATAGTTGAGTTTCTTACTTCAGGAAAGAACAAAATATGGCAGGATATCTGCAAAGTCTGAATGCAAACAGTCAGAAAATGGGTCTAACATCACTTCTTCATTTGTAGCTATTCTCAGTTCTGTCAGACTGATCTTCATGAGTCTGAAAAGCAACTAATGGCTTTAAGTGCTTTAACAGAATATTGGCAGAACAGGAAGAGTTTTGGGCATATAGACATTTGCAGCACCTCAGATTTTGCAGCCCTTTGTATTGCTACGAGTGTTGAGAGTTGAATGGAACTAGACTGAGATTAGATTCCTTTAGCCTGAATTCTTTGCAGTTTCTGAAGCCCAGTTGATCGAAACATTAAATAGAGTTGCAAGACCCTATGATAACTGCACTTTTACCTTCGGTCTCAAATACATAATAAATTATGCAGGAAAAAGTGTCTGCCACTCCACCTACACAGGACATTTTCTGGATGTATGCAGATTAGCCTGTCAAATTGCTCTAATTCCTGTTATGATGTGATGATTTACTTAATTTGATGCAGCACACGAATATAAAATGAAAGGGTCAAGCTGGATTTTTGCTTTCCTGACTTTTTTTTTTCTTTTTTCTTTGAAATAGACGTTTAATGTTTCTCGGTGTACTATCTGGAAACTATTTGTGAGCCTTGATTTTTTTTTTAGCTTTCTTTCTATACTAGATCTTCACTAGTCTAACAATAATAAACATTTTTTCCACTCACGTAACATTTTTCTGAGCAGCACAAAATGCTGAATTAATTTCATAATGCATAGCCTCTCATAGTTATTCTTACAGATATTTCTGAGTAAAAGGGAAGAATGGCAGAAACATCTGCTCAGATGGGAAATGCTAATATTCAAAATGATACTGATTATCAGCTACTTTTCTGGAGCTATCTACAAATATTTATTGCTATAAAAAATCTAGAATTCTGCAGTGCTTTTCAGAATGGAAGGAGTTAAGTACAGTGCTATCTATCACAAATAAATTCAAAATATTTGTATGATCAAAGCCAGTCTTTCTTGAATTAGTCACTGAGTTCTTAAGAAATAGTTTAATATTTTTTTTCCCAGTATTTTCAGTGTCATATTTCCCCCTGCTGTTTAAGGTTTTTTTTTTTTTCTTTGTTTGTTTTCTTGCTTTTTGTTTGAGATAGTCTGTAAACATGGCAATAAAATTTACTGCTTGCCAATAAATATCTACTAGCTCTCTAACACTGGACAATATTTAATACAATTACCTACAATTAGGAGTGCTTTAAACAGTATCACTGAAGTCAATGTATTAGTTAACATTAATAAACACATCTCAGTCAGCCATTAAGTTTTTCAAACACAAACATCTGGCTAATAATGATAAATTTCAATTTAATCTTATTTCTGTGTGGTATGTTGGATGGATGTATTGCTTACATGAAATGTAATAATACAACTATTTTATGCTTAAATGTATGGTTAGCATGATGCTGAAGAAGAGTTTCTCATTTGATGGTATAAGGAGATTTTGTTGATTAGACAATATATAAAGAAAGACTATTCCTTCCTAACTTTGTCATCTCCATTTTGTTATTCTGAAGTCTCACAACTGAAGTCTTGCCTTCCTCAGTCTTGAAATTCCACAGAATTAAGTCTCCCACTGCCTTGTGCTTTTTGGATATTTTTACCTGCATAGAGTAACTGTGAAATGCAGAGAAATGTAGAATGCACCACAGATGGAAAATCGGGACTACATATAATCAAGAAAAGCGAACTGAATCTCCATTCCCAAAAGCTAAGCTGATATTCATCAAAAGTATCACCAGTAATTACTGCGTAGTGAGTGACCATTATATTGAAAATATGCCAAATATGGATTCCTGGTCTACCCTTTGTTTCTTCAGTAAATGAATTAAGAAGTTAATTGTATTTTAATATGTTTAATTTTTGAATTATGTATGATTGGGATTGGCAGTACAAGATCCACAGAAACCTATGTTCAAGGAAAAGGTAACAGAGAAATTTTTTGTCAGGCTTTTACCAGGAACTTTCCAGAAAATACCTTACTGGCTTTCAAGTAACAAATGCCCACTGATTATGCAATATATTTGTTGTGCTAAAAGCATAAACAACATTACATATACAACTATATATCTGAAATGATTTAATGGATTAACTGTTTTGAACACACTTTGGCCCCAGAATGGTGTAATCTATAGCAATACAATTCATAAACTTGTGACTGCTTTAATCAATTTCACACAGAGTTAAACAGAAACTAGATTTTTCATTTTATGGACAAGTCTGCTACTGGAAATGCATGAGTCCAGTGGAAAATAAGCATGATATACATTTATATGAAAGGAAAGTAGTAGTAGAATGATGATTTTCTATCAGTTGAAACATTTCTTTGCTTCTAAAAGCTAATTTTTTTTTTTTTTTAAGAGATAAAAATTAAAGTGGCTCAATTTCATGGAAAGGGGAATAAAGGTAAGTTTTCAATCAATCAGTAAATAAAAATATACAATAAATGTATATGTGCATCACCTTTTTTAATAATAATCAGATTGCTCCCCTCTGTAAATGAAACATATTTTCCTTATTGAAACGGTTTTTTAAGACTATGTCTGTGAGATGAAATTGATTTCATAACAGATGTGCTATGAAATTTGTTATATTCCTAGTTTTGATGTTGATAACATATAATTTGCTAGCATTAAAATGATACAATAAAACAAATGAAATTAGCTTAATTATGTATTTTAAGCTAGGCTGTGATCTCCGTGTTAAACTGGGCCCTCAGTGTAAATAGAAGTAACCCAGAAACCTTAAAATTTGCATAGATTGATCTATAGAAAAACTTTGATAATTTATGATGTCTAAAACCTGCTCATATTTAGAAGTTTAGTTCATTTTGAAAATAGGACTGATAAATTACACCAAAAGTTAGAGAATTAAAAGTTAAACGACTGGTCCGTGTTATGCTAGGAAGAAACGTGTTTTATTTCATTTATAGCAAATAGTCATCTTAAAATGAGATGAACTGCTCATTGACATGCTTCTCTCTCCATTCACAATAGGAAAAACTAAGCTTTGGTTAGAGATCTAATATTAGACGAATGAAGCTGGTATGGATGAACTCCAAAAATAGGAATTTGGGTTTCTAGAGTTTTCTTCCCAGAAGCTGATTTTTCAGCTATTGGGAACTAAGGAGAAAGTAGGAGAGACAGGGCTGGAAAGATGGAGGAATAAAAGAGCACCAGACTTCTAGCCACAACTGGTTACCTTGTTGAGTTAGTTTCCTTTTACATGCTGGTAAGCAATCAAATGAAATGCTGAAAATGCTTTACCATACCTGATTGTGGACTTTGTTTGGGGATTTTGGCTGCTGCTTCAGGACTGGAGGTGGCACGCACACGTTGATTGGCAGGGTTATGGATGCTACTTGGAATAGCTGCTGAAATGTTTTTGCGAGGTTTCATGTCTTGCAGCCACATTGGAGATGCCTCAAAGGCCTGCATTCGCCGAGAGTGGCTGTTAGCATTGACCTTGAGATATGCTTGGGCCTTGTATTCCTGAAGGTCTCCATAGTTGGCATCAGTCACCCTGCACTCATACAAGCCTTCATCTTTTTTCCTTACTTTTGAAATCTGCAGCTTGTGGGAGATGTCATTCCCTTGTACTTTCACTGTCTACAAATTTTCAAGGAAAACAAAACAAAACAGAAAAACATGGCATCAGTTATTATTTTTTCACTAGGAAGACTATACTGATATAGAGACTGTCCAGAGAAGATCATATGCCAAGTTAATCAGTGGTGTAATTGTGCTTACTGCAGGGAAGCTACATCAAAGATGAGTTTGATTATTTATATCTAGAAGGCTGTCTGACATCTCCTTTTCCAAACTGTTTAGATGGTTTACACTGAAATGTTAATTGGACTCGGACAAACAACTCAAAATACCATATTCATTCCAATTAATTTCTTCAGATCATAAGCATTCTTAATGAGCTTTCTCACATAAAATCTGTGTATTTTGTTGGTTAAACCTTTTCAGTTAGTTGGCTGTATTGAATAATTCTGCTTTTAAACTACTGCATTTACAATTTTGTTGGAGATATTTGCCAATATTTAAAGCTATTTAAACTTCTTTAATAACTATTAATTAGATTAGCTTGTAGTACTCATTTCGTTGAGACTGCGCTTTTGGAATTCAATTTACCTCTTTGGTGTGTCCAAACCTTTGGTCTTTAATAACCATAACAAGAAATCTTGTGTCAGGTAGTTTCCTTTGTCTCATTTATTTAACTTGTATACTTACTAGAAGTCATATATCATTTCCGTTATTTAACAACAGAAAGGAGCATGTATTCAAGATCATGTTAAAAGAAGCTAAAATCAGAATTCTGATTTATCTTTAATTGTTTCTAATATCTGAAGTTAATATAACAAATTTTTGTCCCAAGTAATTAAAGAATGCCTCAAAAAACTATGCATCCAGGAATGTCTGATAGATATTAAGATGCATTAAGAAAGGTAACACAGGTTCTTTTCTGTATGTTCATCACCTCAGAGAATTTATTTAATTAATTGGCTCTTCTGTCTGGATTAATATCTATTAACCCACTGGAAGCCAGTTAAGAGAGATTCAGTGGGAACGAGCACCACTTTAATACCACACTCATAAAAACATGCATCCACGTGTTATTGCAATAATATCAATAACAGGCAGTGGGGAAAATTCAAGGTAATGAATATGTAACAGATAACAGAAATGGGCAACCGTTAGATTAAAACTAGACATGTGTTATTGATGATTATTCAACACATTGCTTCTGATAACTTGGTTTACCATAGTCACTAATGTTGGCAACATACTTATTCTGCCTGCTTGACAAACAGAAGATGAATACTTATGAATACATTATAGCTTTAAGACCTGAATGGTCTTTATAACTGCAAGCTGGAAACTGTGGTGTTTTCAGGTCTGAATTTATAATTGACTGAGTTGAACATATGGACTGCATTCTTTCAAGCATAACATATGCAACATTAATTACACATGTAGGTCTCCTCAAAAACAATGCCTCCAAAATACTTCCAAGGAAACAACAACAACTACAAAAAACACAATAAAACTATTTCATGGAGGGTTTCATTTCATCTACAAAACACTATTTTTCAATGTAATCACCACCATTTGCTATGCACATTCATCAGCCATGAACAAAAGTCTGCATGATGTGTTTATAAAAACTGGCATGAGCATAGGTGGCCCACTAATTCACAGCTATTATGACAGTATTGTTGCCAGGAAATATTGCCCATGCAATCCATTTTCCATCAAAATGAACAGATGGAAGTCAAAAGGCACTAAATCCAGACTACATAGTGAGTGGGGTAGAACAGTCCAGCCAAAATTGGCAAACTGCTCCATGGTCTTCCAACTGTTATGAGGCCTAAAATTGTCTCATTTCAAGAGAAAGGTTGTCTTCTCCTCTGGTCTGACTCTGGAAGTTTGAGCGTTCAGCTTAGTCAGCTTGGTTTCTCTGAGTTCCAGGAAATCCAGAAGGATCACTCTTTTCCTATCCCAAAATACAGCGCACATCACTTAACTCACCCAAGGGCTGAAACCTGAAACTTTTATTTGGTGAATTCACATATCACCACTGCATGGACTACTGTTTTGACTCCAGCGTGCAGTGGTGATACTACATCTCTCACCAGTAAGGATGTGATGTGAACTCTCACCTTCAATCTCATATTAATTCAATAGGTCCTGACAAACTTGCATATGATGTTCTTTCTGTTCCTGTGTGAATACTGATGGGACCCACTGATGGTGTAAACTCTGTGATATTCTGCTGTTGCACCATCATTTCCAATGCACTGCAGCTAATATTCCCTGGTCATAATCTGCTGATATGCATAGATGAGCTGATTAAGACTGTCTTCATTTTGTGGTGTGAGAGGAGTACATGCCCATCTGAAACATGGTTTGTCTTTTACATCACTGTTGCCACTGATGAAATACATAACCCACCACCTCACTGTGTTCACATCCATTGTTTGATCTCCATAAATGGTCAGCAAGTGTCAATGAATGGCAATGATGTTATGGGCCAACATAATAAAAGAAAAAGCATTACTTTCGGAGCACCCCTCGTAGAAAGTGCCGGATAGTTATTTCAGTCATACTCAATAACAGTGTATCTCTACTAAACAGCTCATATTTGGCTAAAAGATTAAAAAATTTCATATGAGCTACATGAATGAAAAGAAAATCTGGAGGTCATAATCCTCCCCTATTTGACTCCACGCAATATCTACAAAGTTAACAGTAAAGCACAAACAAAAAATAGAATAAGTTTTTGGGTTTGTGTTTGAAATTTAGAAATTATCTCACTTAAAACTATCATAAGTGGCGTACTTCAGTACCGTTTAAAAAATCAGTACATAGATTTTACTCTCTTTTAAGAATTAATGTACTTGAAAATTTACTTTCCTCTTCATGAAGATACTTTCCTTCATGGGTAGTATTTTTATGCCATCAAGAAAAAAAAAAGTCTACCTTTGCCATGCGTATTTTGTCTGTCACCCTAATGTATTATGCAAGCTTAAACAAAAACATTGTATAAATACCCCATCCTAAATTATTACTGTACATACTAAAAGAGAGATTTAACTTGAAAGATGGTAAAGCTTTACCAGCTATACTGTGTTACAGACCTTCTTGACTACTATGCAGATTTTGAATACATTGGCTACGATACGGAATAAATCGGCTGCTAGCACGAAGTCTAGGAAAATAGTATCCAAAGGCTGCATGTAGACCTTGTTTGTAATTTGGTCTACAAATGTAGCTGAAGATACGATCCATGACACAAATATTGATTGTGGTGAGAAATATCATAGAAAATTTAAATAATGTTAGAATATGTATAGCATATATGCAAAAATGTGTGTATTCAATTTTACAAATGCCCTTCAGTTATATCTAGATGCACTTAGACTTGATGTAGTTACTAGGCTGTCTGTTCATGGGCATGGAAGAGGAGAAAAATGAAGGATTTAATGGAAATTATCTGACTGTATCTGTTGCAAGTTTTACTGGAATTAGAACCTTGACTACATTCCTTAAGAGATTGTGCCTGAGAAAGGGAAAAATCCTTTGGGCTTCAAAGAAGTATTCTTGTTTCAGTATTTACTAAGTATTTGTGTCTTTTCACTGCAGTGAGCATGACCCCACCACGGCACTTATCTTGGGTTGCCACATGAAGATTTTGAACTCTTCTAAGGTCAAGGAGCCAATTTTGTGACTTGGGAAATGGGTATGTTGAGGAAGGCCCTTGTATCTGTGTCCTGGACAAGGGTTGCAGCAAAGTTGATCATAGTTTTGTTGACATATTTTGGTTTAATATCAAAACAGTAAATAGTGTCAGTACCTCTCTTTCCTCAAAAAGAGATTCATTTGCAAGACCTGTCTCTCAGCAGGCTTTACTCCCAGTGTGGAGGTGTTGCCCTCAGAGTGATTGAGCCCCAAAAATAGCTTAGGAGTGCTAAATCAAACTCAAGAGTATCCAGAGATAAATGCAATCAAGAAATAGCACGATGGGCAAAGTCTGTCTTCTTCGCGTTGTGGAAACAGGTTCTACCAAAGCTCTACCGCTAGGGCTTCTCCCGCAGGCACCTTCATACCCAAGGGTCCCCAGGGGAGCAGACTCCCTAATGCTTGCCGGCAGCGCCCAACTCGGCTCTGAGTTAGGAAGCAGTCGCCCGAACATCGGGCTGGTGGCACCACTTACGCTTATCTTCGTGCCGTCGCTCTCCAGGTCCCGTTCGGGCAGGAGCTCCACCTGCAGGGAAAGGAGCGTCGCCGTAGGTCTCCGGCCCCCGCACCGCCGCGGCCGCCCCGCTCCCCGCCGTGGAGCTGCCGTGTAGTAGGGCAGCGGCGCAGCGCGTCTGCCACCTGCGGGCCGCGGCGGGCAGAGCCCAATCTCCACCTCCGCAGAGGCTGAGATCCACCAGCCGCCACCCGCCCGCGTCGTGGCGTCGTCGTTCAGGGTCGGCTGAAGCCCTGAGCGATGCGGAGATGGCAGTAGGGAGGGTCCCCCAGGGGATGGTGTTTGGACAAGGCTCCTTTCTGTCCCTCTCGGAGGGATGAAATTGCAATGTTGTATGGATTTTTTGCTTGTATGGGGCATTATATGGCTTTCACTCACTCTACCCTCTAAATGAAAAAAAAAAAAAAAAAAAAAAAAAAAGAAGGAAAAAGAATGTTCCCTTTACAGTTCTGCTGTTCTGCACTAGCCGTAAATTGGAGAGCCATGTAGAAGTTTGCTATTTGGGAAATAAAAAATTCTCACAAGAGGCAGTCTCTGAACAACTGCCCTTCTGAAGGGAATCTAGAGGGAAGAAAATAAAATAAAATAAAAAGAGAACAAAAAAATAATAAGGAAAAACAAAACAAAACAAAACAAAAACAAAACAAAACAGAGTTTGGAAATCCATGTGGTTTCATGAATGTCCCTAGCTGCATACTTAGAGTGGCAGGCACCAAAGATGCCATCACTTCAGATGGGCATTTTTCTCTGCAGGTTCCTGCACTGTTATTTCACTAATTGAAATTAAGTGCCTGAGAAGACATGGAACCTCCCTCTGCTTCCTCCGCCTTTCTGTCCCTCCATTCTATCCATTCTTGTGATGTTCTTCCCAGGTCGTTTAGGGACCCCATGACAGAGGATCAATACCTGAGTTCCTGTCACCTCAGCTCCAGCCTCTTGGTCCTCAGCAGCCCGCAGAAACCACCACTGGATTTCAAGGTACACCGAAGTGGAGCCACTTTGGAAAGCACAAGACATCTCCACATTCTGCCCTTCAGTTGCCGTGACATTTCGGGGAAATTCAGTGAATTTTGCTGTAAAACAAATGCGTAGTGCATTGGGATTCTGCCATCTGCACACTGTTTATTCTCTTGTTTTATCTTGAGATTCTTCTCCCTTTCTCTATTAATTTCTCCATTTTCCCACCCTCTTTCCCTCTCTATTCTGTTTTTCCAGTTTCCCCACACATTATCTCCCCCCACCCTTCTAAAACTCAAGTAAGTCTTTTCTCCCTTATGTACAAATCCATCCTCCTAGCAGTCTAAGTTCTGCTCAAGGGAAATGTTACAGACCTCACTGCTTGCTCTCATGGGCTAGTAAAGTTTCATTTAATTAGGTCCAAATACCTTTGGGCAGAATGCAGTATTTCACCAGAATCACTGAGGTATTTTGTTCAAAACCAATTTGGAAGTGGAAAAAAAAACCCACAAGAGGTTGATTTCTTGTGTTTTGGAGGGCTGAACTAGAAATGTGTAAACTGTTAAAGCTTCTGTGGCTGCCAGGAGCAACTGTTGAAACAGGTTCTCTTCTGAGGGGTGGGTTATGACCACTTGCTTAAGTGCCCACTTTGAAGGTTTTACCTGAGTTATTTACTCTTTCTGATAAACTCTGCTTTGTAATCAAACCAAGAGAAATACATGTTTTAATTCTCACTATGGGCATGCACATTATAGAACTAACCTTCATCTTTGTCCATCTCTACATACAACTGCTAGGTTTAAAAACTAATCCTGATCAACATAGTCCAGTATTTCTTTTAGCCTCAGTTTTGACTTCCTTCTCATTGTTTGACATAATTCGCTTTAAAATTGTGCATCATGATGAAACGTGATGGTCAAGCAAGGGGGATATTGCAGTCAAACAGTGTGGTGAAGAAAATGTGTATTTCAAGAACAGAAAATTTTGTAAAGAGTCTGCTGTGTTGCTTTCTGTTATGGATTGTTACAAATTGACTAGAGTAAATTATGAAGTGAAGGAAATATTACTCGTGCCTCCTCCCCTCTTGCTGTCTCTTTATCCAGTCTTCCTAGCTAATCTGGAATTGATGGGTTAATTTAGAAATATGTTTAAACAGCTTTACTTCCCCCCACCACACAAACACATACATACTCATGGTTGTCAACAACAACTCATCAGCAAAACTACTAACTATTATTTTACCTTGTCCCTTCTTGTGCTGCCCACACACCCCCAAACACAGACACACACAGCACACACAGGCACAACACACACAAGCTCCACAGTCAGCGTTTGCTAGTCACCTGCTGAAACAGGCAAAAGGACTTTTCATTTTGCATCTTCGGGGCTTGCAAGTTTGCTTTTTTCTTTTTCTTTTTGCCTGCTTCCCCCTTCTGGTCAACGCGTATGAGCGGTGAGGGGAGGTGAAGGGGAATGCTACCCCTGCTCTCCACTACCGCATCGCCAGGGACAACCCGGCGCGGGTCGCCAACCCCCCGGAGCCGGCTGCGGAGAGCGGCGGGCAGGGGGCGGCGGGCAGTCAGCGAACGGGCAGCGTGGGGGCGGCCCCGGGAGAGCTGTCCATGGTGCTGACAGCGGCTCCGCAACCCTCGCGATCCCAAACAACCCGCGCCCGCTGCGCCGGGGCTGCTTGAAATGCAAGGCGCGCCATACAGCGAGGAGGGAGGAAGACGAAGGGAGTGTGTGTGTGTGTGTGTGTGCGTGTGTATGTGTGTGTGTGGGGGGGGGGGAGAGGGGGGATGGAGAGAGAAAGGGGAGGCAGGAGGAGATCTTAAAGGAAGTCGATTTTGTCTTTCTCTTTTTGTTTTTGTTTTGTTGGTTTTTTTTTTTTTCTTTCAGAAATACACATAGTCACCAAATGGAAATGAAGGTCTGACACTGAGAATCATAGTATAATGGGAGAAGAAAGAGGACGTAACATGAAAGAAGACTGCAATATTTTCAGGGAGGCAGTAGATTTAACTATCCGGTACTTGATCTGAATGCAATAATTATGCATGCATGGTTGTGTGTTCATTTTATCCAGACATGTATATGCAAAAACATGCAAAATGAAAACACCATTCACCAGCACTCCTTAATTCCTTTGTAAGGTGCCTCTTATTTCCTTCTTCCCAATCAAATAAAAGAAGACTGTTTTATTCTCACTTTGGGGAAACTTTTTCTTCTTTCCCTATTTACAAGCTTTTTTTTTTTTTTTTTTTTTTTTTTTTTTTTTTAAGATAAATTTGATCCTGATGTTTGGTGCCTTCATCTCCTTCATATCGTGTTTGTTTTCCCTGTTTTTTTTTTTTATCCTCTTCTTCCTCCCTCCCCACTCCTGTCCCCACTATGCTTTAGCATGGGAACACACACGTATTTGACAATAAATGATCTTACCTTGAGTAGACAGTCCTTGCTGGATATACATAACTGAAAAAAAAATGAATCCAACATAAGCTAGAAAGATCCCCATCATTCCAAGACGAAGAAGAAGTCACATCAGGGTAACAAAAGCCAAAAGTGCCCTCAAAAAAGGAAGATTTTCTATCTGAGTGTATTTATGTATCTCTAAATGTATGAATAGAAGGAGATTTTAAAAATGTTACAAAAAGGCTCTGTATTGTAGCCCTAGCTGCAACACCAGCAGCATTCTGCTACTCAGTGGAGTCTTTTTCTTTGGGAAGAGAGAGTGTTGCAATACAGTGAGGTTTAGATGAGCTGTCTCAGGCACTGTGTTGCTTGAAGTCCAGTCCAGATTCAGACTATTAAAAAAAAAAAAAAAAAAAAAAAAAAAAAAAGTACACGTTGAAAAGTGGGTAACAGCTGCCTTCTGTGCCTCTTTTCGGCTACCTGGCAGCTTCATCCAACGTCAGCTCCTGCTGCTCAGGGTGGTGTGATGACTACCCTCCCTACACACTGATCCAGCTTGAGAAGAGGAGAGTAGGGAAAGAAGGGGGGGTGAGGGGGGGGAGGGGGGAAGTCTACTGTGCTTGTATTGCTTCAACTTTTCCCTCTAATGGCTGCGATGATGCCTTTAACCCTTCCCTCTCTCTCTGCTCTGTACACATCTCTACCTGTTCTGATTGCTGCTGGCTGAAGTGCTGGTGTAATGCTTTTTTTTTTTTCTTTTCTTTTCTTTTTTTTTAATCACAGTCTACAGCTTCTGACTGTAGAGAGAGCAGGGAGCCTCTATCGTACTGATATAATCTTCAGTCTTTTATTCCAAAACAATCAGTGGCTAAGAGGGCAATGCAGTGGTTTGATTTTTGGTGAGTTAAGCTGTTTCTGTTTTCTCATTTATCTCTTTCTCTTATAGTCTGAGAAGAAAATAGTTATTCAGTTATCTTACTGCACTTGCTATTGCCTGCTCCAAATTACTATGCTCTAGCATATTATATTAAAATATTGCTTTTTTTCAATGAGACATCAAGAAGATGGTACTAAGAATATGCTTAGTACATATTTATATAGATTTCTGTGAAAAAAATATTGAAGCAGGTAAAAATTGATTTTGATGTTCTATAGATTACTCACAGTAATATGTATATTTGCAGTAAAGCAGATCTTTACAATGTATTAAAGAATCTTTCTCTTCCAATGAATATTTCCATCTCTCATTCCTATTATATACTGATGTATACTAATACTACTTAGACAATACACCAACTTTGACTGTATTAGGTGTTCGAAACAACCTGAAAAACATCTGTGATGAGGGAAGTTCTCTGACTAAAATTATAATAATTTTTATGGTGAAAAGCCATCTAGAAAGTGTTTATTGCACTAAGCTGGCAAATTCCTTCACAAGGCAGAGACCAACATGAATGTGAAAAGAATGCATGTTAATAATTTAGACTGCCAAACACTTTATTTTAACTGTTAATCATAAGGAGGGGGGGAGGGGAGGGAGAAGAAGAAAAAAGAGAGAACCAAATTAAAAATAATTTCATCCACATGGGCAGTATGTTTTTCTATTGGATGAAGAACTGAGCAGGTTCTGTCATTTCTGGCAATGGGAGTGCATTGGTTCCACAATGCTATGAGATGCAACTTTTTTTCTTACTTACTGCAACCTTCCAGATGATTGCATGCAAGCATGATGTTTGACATAGCTACAGATAACTCTTTTACCTAATTAATGCTGTCTGAATGGAAAAAGAATCCTTCTGTCTGCATTTTAACATTTATTTGTTTTACAATGTTGTGGTTCCCATTGTTCTCATCATTATTTATAGGAAAAAAAGACATTTTCCCTTGGTAATGGTCTATTCCATAGATGTCATACCATAATCATAGCAATATTTCTGAGTTAGAAATGACTACAATAAATTAAGTATGATTAAAATGATTAAAACGATCTCTTGAATATAAAAACAATTATGCTGCATTAGAGGTTCTCTACTACCACAGTTCTAATTACTTTAAAGGAGATCATGATGGATGTATTCATAACCAAAGAAAAACTCCAAAAGAAAAGTGTAAGTATTTAAAGGAGCTAAATTATTGGAAGTAGCCAATGACTTTGAGCTATTCAATTATAAAGTAAGCACCAATGAGGTCTTTACAATTTCTGATGGTGAGTGTTTCAATAATTTTTATAAAAGAAATCAGATCCTTTTCAGATGGGTAAACAAAATTCTAAGTCATCCTTAAAATTGAAGTCTGATTATAGGATTCAGTTCAAACCCATGTACGTCATCAGTAATCAGTTGAAATTACTAATTAGAGACATATTATAAGCAGCCATGTTAAATGTAAATTAGACAAGAGGAAAGAAACTCTAAGAAGCATCACCTGGTTTAGAAGGAAAGAAGAAAATAAAAATAGATCCCTTTTCCTTTTTTTGCATATTTGTTATTCCAAATTGAAGCATTTGATAGGTAAATTAAATGTTAACAATTTGATATTTAGAAAAATATAGTCCTCCAAAATTCCTTGTAATTGAAAACTAACTGAATCTTAAAATAATGTCACAACGAGTTACAAAATAATAAATACTGTTAATAACACATGAATACAGATTTTGTATTTGTTAGAAGATTGATTTAATGGACAGAATTCTAAAACTTGGGTAAGTGATAATTATTTCTGCTTTATTTATTCTCTGCATCAGTCTATATACTTCTCTCAAATATTAAAACCAGAGTTATAGAAAAATCCACCTTGTGGTATCAATGTTAAATTTCACACCGATGAATGTGTTTTGTCCATTATCAAGCACACTGAATGAATCTGAGCACTGAATGTCTATCATAACTTGGTGTGAAATCTATCATTGGTGCTGTAGAAAGGGTTTTCATGTAGCATATCTTACATGATAAATATCAGTTGTCTTTATTATACAAGTTATACAGTTTATGTGAGGTATTTACTACCACTTTTTTCCCCCTTTTCAGTGATTCTAACAGATGAATCATGACTGGAAACTTTTCCAGGTCATAGTCAAAATATCTATGCACAGGGGAATTACTTTCGAAATTTGCTAAAGAAATGTAGGGGAAGACACTTATGCTGTTTTGGACCAGAAATGCGTATCTTATTAATACTGCAGTAAAAGTTTCTGATAAGGTCCCTGTTCAGAATCATAGAAGGCCATGCAAGTTCATTGCTGCTCAATTTACAATCCCCATGACTATGCATCTCTTTTAACTACTGAGGAAAAATGTGACAACTGAGGTGCTCAATAAAGGTGAGAAATGAAAGATACTGCACTTCCAGTCAACAGTAACTTTGGAGTGCTTTAGTCCCATGAAGGCTTTATACAAGCACTGCTGTAGGCTTTGTCCTGCGGAAAGATGGTCAACTGGCAAAGCATTTCTCTGCATGAAGCAATTGCTGAGTGTTGTTTCCCAGAAATGTCAGTCAAATCTGAAAAGAAGAAAAGAAATTTATGAGGAGCACAGTTAATTTTTTTTTTTTTTATTAAAAAAAAATTAAAAATTGGTGACACAATCCCATTTGGAATACTATGTATTTATAATTCTGAATTTGAGTTCTCTATTAAAAAAAGAAATTATTCCCATGTTCCTTATCTTAAATTATTCCCATGTTCCTTATCTTATTCACAACGCATTTCATTCTGGATCTGAAAGAAATTACTTGTGCACCTAAAAAGGCTGTGGAATAGCATAAGATAAAACTGCAAGGGAGAAAGAACCTAGAACAGTTATTGTGGAATAGCATTACAATTAAAAGAGATAATTTCTCTGAGACTACTCCAGAAACATGTCAAAAACATCTTCGTAAGTCTATGTAGTCAAAAGGGTCTTTTGTGTAGCTAGTATTTAAAGTCTATTGTACTAGAATGTTAAGCAATAGAATATTATGCAATGTTTTCTCTATGTAAGAAGATAGAACAAGTTATTTCTGTTCAGAAAATCATTTCAAATGAAAGAGAGTCTTACTTCTTGTTCTATTAAGTGTATCTTATTTCTTAAATGTCTGAGAAGAAAATTATGAGAACATCAGGGTGGTACTAACTGAAGTCTTCTTTAAGTCAATCAGCTTCAAGCTCATTGTCTCGTGGAGATTTTGATTAGTGAATTACTTTTCCTCTCCAGTTTTTCTTAGTTTTCTGTCTGTAAGATGTGTTTGGACTATTGGATGATTCTAGACTAAGTTGACTGATGGAACAAAGCTAAAAGGGTTCCACTTTCTTTCTTTCATGTGATTTCACAATGGCTACATTGGGTAATTGGAATCATTGGCATGGAAGTGTATTTTGTTGAAAAAGGAAATTTGAATGTATTTAGATACCTCCTGTTTTCATAATAAAGTGAAATTAGGTAGTATTACAGTATGTTGCAGCCATATGACATGTTCATACTTTGTCATAACTTCATGAAAGCCAATTCATTGTACTTGCTAGTATCAGCTTGTATGAGACAAATAATCTTTTGTGATACAGATGAATAACCCAGGTTTTCAATTACATTGGTGACTAGACGCCAAGAAAACTTCTATAAGGGAAATTGGCTTTTAGGATTAGGTTTCTAGCAGAGTTTTACTATCTACCTAACTGGTATAAGAGCAGTTGCCCACAGAGGTGTGAGCAAGGCTTGCATCTTTCACTGTCCTACTCTCTTTTTCTATATCATAGAAATCCAGATCTTTAATCATTTTTCAACAAGTGTATGAGTTGTATTCATTTTGAGGATTACTTACCTCTTGTTTATGAGTGGCAAAGAAATGTTCTATTTTATATTATATAGGAGAATTCCATCTTGTCTTTAAACTTTTTCCTTTTTTTTTTTTTTTTTTTTTTCGTTAGCTGCCAAGGCAAGCCAGAGAATATCCTTGGTCATAATTACCACAAGATTTTTGTTCTCATGGCAGCTGCTGTGATCAGGCATGGCAGATGCACTCGCGAAAGCAGCAGCAGTTTCTGTCCTGCACTAGGATTTTACGAAGACACTGGTAAGACTGACCTAATCTTTTGAGGGGATGCAGGATGCCTGAGTAATCAAACTTAAGTATTTATGATCACTGCTATGTGTAGCCATTGTTGTGAATAGCATTATATATTCAGGTGAATTTGACAAACTTTAATTTAAGAGATTTTAAGCGTGCGTGCACATATACTCTGAAACACTGAAACAGAAAGGAACCTTGTCTGATATATTCATTTATTTCCTTTGTTACTGATTTTTCAAGGATTGGCTTACTATTTCAACAGGAAGTTTGCATTTTCTGAATAAATATCTGATTTATAAAAAAAAAAAAAATGTTGGATTCTTTACCAAGGGTTACAGTTTGGCTTTGTTAAACTAAATACTCCTTCTTCTAGCATATCACTGTTCTGTCTTTGAAATAGCATCTCTTGTATCAAAATATTTTAATAGTTAATTAAAATATATAAAAGTCTATGACCAAGCTTGATTTATACTGTTCTTTTAGGTTTAGCAGAAGCAGCACCAATGTGGCTCAAAAACAACAACAAAAAAGAAAAAATAAAGTTATTTTGATAACAATACTGAAAAAATGTGTTGAAGGCTTACTTTCAAACTTGAGAGTATCAGTGGAACTTATGCAGTTATGTATCAATGCACTCCAAGATTGAATAACAAGCAAAAAGTGAAAAATATTGAAACCAACTAGAGTTCTGGCTATCCTCAGAGTGTTTTTAATCCTTGAAAATAGAGTAAAACTTAGTAAAACTTTACATTTTAAGTATTTCTGGGTCAGCAGTTTTCTTATAGCTGCCTATGTGCACACAATATCATAGTGGGCTCCAGGAACTGTAACATGACTGACAGATATTTCACAGTGCAAGGACACCATAACCTTAATCGTAACAGAGAAGTATAAAACATAAACCTCCAAAATTAGTAGCATTTAGTACACTTAGCTGACTAAACACATATATGGTGTCCATACAGTGTGAGCAGATAAACAAAGGGACTAGATGCACAAAAAATTCCAATCAGAATCTGGAGGAACATGAAAAACAAGAGCAAAGAAAGAGGTGACAAGGGGCTGAAACA
Source organism: Tetrao urogallus (assembly GCF_951394365.1). Lineage (NCBI taxonomy): Eukaryota > Metazoa > Chordata > Aves > Galliformes > Phasianidae > Tetrao > Tetrao urogallus. Next base: position 65,410,843 of record NC_136815.1, read on the forward strand.
GCAATGAAGGGGTTGAAAGTTAAAAAATAGTTTAATTAAACTTGTTATCTTAATTCATTCCTTTCATTCACACAGTTATGAGCAAGATCTACTTCACGTGAATGTATTTCTAACCCGAACTCATACTTCTCTTAATAGACAAGGTTGTCCTACTTTAAAGATGTCTTTCTGTTTTTCTTGAGAACTAAAGGATGATACTGTATGTGGTACTTAAGCCTTGTTTCTTACAAGAATTGAAAGAAGGAAGAATGCCTTTCCCTCAAAGTATCTAAGTTCTGACTTAGAGTAGCAGAGTTCAACTCTGACTCTGCCAGATTTTCTGTGTGATATTTACCTTACACAAAATATTTCACAGTCAGTAACTGTTTGCTTCTCATTTGTGAATGCTCACCTTGAGATTCTGGGAACTAAGATGAGCAAGATCTGAGCAGCCACAGCTGCAATTAAAATAAATGGGTGCTGTGCTTTAATATGCAAATTGTTATGAGATGTGTCAAAAAAAAAACAAAAAAACAAAAAAACACAACTCAGGGCTGAAGTAGCTCAGAGTTGACTGTTGCCTGTGAACATGTGCTGTCTGTCTGTGAGGTGGGATATGCTACCTTGTCACTTCAAAGAGTTTTTGCCAAGACAAATTAACCTTCCCAAAGCTCATGGAGCTTCAAGTAATGTGCACTGTAGGGAAGATGGTAAGGAAATGAATAATTCTGTATTCGGCTCAGGGTTTGAATGGTGTGCAAGAGTGAGACCTAGGGACACAATAAAAATAACCAAAATATCAAAGACGATAATTACTCAAATTCCATTCTTCATATACCCATAATGATGTAAGGGAAGGAGCTAGATAAAATGCCCACGTTATAAAGCATTTAAAGAATACATGATGTTGCATATGAACGGGGACAAGTCTAATTCTTGTTTTGTTAAAATAGCAAACTATTTTTAGAACTACCTATACCTTGGGATTATGGAAAACATGCAAAGTTCAACATTCAATGCGAAAGTCTTCATGCAGTATTTCTTTTGTTATGAATCTCCACTTTTTTTTTTTTTTTTTTGGTCTGTTTTATTTCTTCCTCTCTTCTTTTCTTAATCATTTTTTTCCTTCTTTTATTTCCCACTTCATTTATAACCATAATAGTTTAGATGTATATTTACAATATAATAAAGTCATACATATGGCATACATCAATTTTCCTAAATCATATTGTAAGAGATTATTCTTTTACATCACTGTCTCAAAACTTGCTGGGGACAGAGATGAACAAGTCCAAGCAAGTCCTGGGCAAAGGTTGCAAAATCCTTTGTCTGAGGAACACAGATGGACAAGGCCAGGGGCAAGGAGAGAGAGCTGCAGTTTAATGGCCATGAAGCGGTCTTTTGTATGACCTTATCTTAATGAAGATGGCCATCTTAGGGGGTACTTACATGACTTTTGCACAAGCGCCCAGGGATGTCATGTAAGCATGAGAAAAATTAGGATAAAATCAAAAGCCACGAGGTTTAGGTTTTCTGGCAACCTCATAAGAAGAAGAGGTTTCTGCCATGAGAAGCCTCACGACCTGCCTCTCTCCCTCCTGGGCTTGATCTGCACTCTACCACGATGCTGAAGAAGAACAAAGGTGTCTGCCATCAGATTCCTCACTATGAAATTCCTGCATGCTGGCGGACTCTCCTGGGCCTGCTGCCTGAGTCCTGCTGCTTCCTCCCAGATTGGCTCTGCAACTTCTTCCTGCTACCTGTTTGCTGCCCAAGGCCGGCCACGCTGCTGCTCTCCCCGCTGCTGCTTTTGTCTCAGACCTTTGAAATGCTGTGCAACGGGATCGCTCCTGGATCCTGGTGGTGACTATTCCCGCTTTATGTGATTCTTGCTTCTTTCCTATCTTTTCTATTGCCCTCCTTCCCTTCCCTGTCTCCCTGATTAGGATTTATAATAAAATGGTTGGACCAACATTTGAACCGTTGTTTTTTAATCTCACGCCGAGTATACAGATATTGAAAGAACCCGTCTCCCTCCTATAAATTGGAGCAAGACACATATATTCATAGCACTTTAGCAAGACCAAAACCAAGATGCAGAAACTCAGTTGGATTTTATACCATCTTAACCATGGATAGCCAGACCTCATCTTGCTCTATAGATCCTTCACCATCTTCATAGCCCTTGTTTGCACTCTCTATTATTTTCACATCCTTATATTTTGATGTCCAAAAGTGTAGACAATACTCAAGCTGAGCTCATACTAGCACAGAGTAGAGTGGGACAAACCTTTCCTTCCTTCAAATGGCAGTGCTATGCTTGATGTGCAGTTGGCCCTTTTGGTTGCCACAGCACATCGTTAACTCATATTCATCTTGCCTTAACCATTATCCCCAGATTTCTTTGCATGGGGCAGCTCTCCACTCTTCTGTCCCCCAGTCTCTGCATATACCCAGTGTTGCCTCATTCCAGGTGCAATCGCCTGTGTTGAACTTCTTGTCACTTGTGATTGTCCAGCCCTTTAATTTGTCAAGATTTCCCAACAAGACTTCTTCACCCTCCGGGGAGCTCCTCCTAATTTAATATCGTCTACAAACTTAGTATGCATTTGAGTCCTGCATCTAGACAAAAACTTTAAAGAGAACTCACCCTAACTAATCCCACTAGTTACTGTCAGACAGATCAGGAATCTTAGGATCTGTGAGTTTGATGAATTAAGAATGTGCAAAAGAGTGTACTTTGTTTTCTTAATAAAATAACACAGGAATATTTACTGTAGAATTTCTTTTTTCTCATAGTAAGTTTTTATTTTTTTTCCTCCATTCACTGTCACAGACATATTGGGTGTAACCACATGCTGAAATGGCAGCAAAGAAAGCAAAATATATGTAATGTTTTATTCTTCAGGTTGGATTTTTACAATGAATCAATGTTACAGAGAAGCCTTAGGGGAAGAAACAACAACAATTTTTTTTCACATAAGATAGGCTCCTTATTTTGCACTTAAAATACTACTACTGTTGTTGCATAATAGCCATTATCTGTTCCTTTTTCTCTAAAACAAAGTCAGTTTGTTCAAATAACTCTTTATGAACAATACTGCTCATTTTTGTTAGCTTGCAACTCCTTATTGCCTGTCAATTAAGTCTTATGGGTGTACACAATTTGTATAAAGTTTAACTGTGTTAGACTTACAAATTTCTGCATATCATAATGTAATTTGGAAAAATCTCAGTCTGTGTCAAAATCCAGTTATGAAACAGGTGTCTATATTAGGTCTTTTATAAATATTTGGTGTGTATTTTCAATCTGTACTGTATCTTGCCCCTCTTGTGGACTTTTATTTAGGGAAGGAAATGGTTAGGAACTGCTTGTATCTTTTCCTGTCATGCTGGGAAACTCAGAGAGTCAGTTGAAATTGTAGTTGAGGCACACTGCAAAATGTTCCATTATTGTCTGCATTCAGATAGATCAAGATCACTGCACAGTATTTACAATTATTCTTGCAGAAAATTATGAAGTACTTAGGAAAGTTTTAATTTTCAGAATTAAATTCCTTTTGATTCTACCAAAAACAAAGCAGAACAAAAAAACACTGAAAACTTCATGTAGTTTTAAAAACAACAAAGGATATCTTTCAAAGGATATCTTTCTTAATGAAGACATACGGTAAACTATGTCTAGCTTGATGTAATGAAACTGTAAACTTCCATTATGCTGATGATTGCAGCACATACAAGAACTTCAAAACAGAGCAGAATGTGTCAGCAATGGATATTACACATCTCTTTGAGCTAAGCCAGCAGCAATGCAAAATACCTAATATAATGACCTTTGAACACATTGGAAATCTTCACAGAAGAGATGTTGGAAAAAACTGGAATAGCTGCAGCTATTTGTATATTTGCATACTTTTTTTTCCTCAGTAAATAAATCCATTTTCATCATTTTAAGTACAAGAGCCTGTTTTTATATAGACCTTTTTGTTGTTGTTGTTGCTATTGAAACAAGTAACATAACAATTTCATGTTTTGAAAGGAACTATTTTCTTGAGACAGAAAAAGTAAGAAACCTAATCTTTAACCCTGCACATTATTTTACCATGTACAATCACCTTTTAAATATTAGTTTTCAAGTAGGGATGGTAACTGTCAAGCTACCTTCACAGTGCAAGACAGAGAAGGCACAATGGATAAAAAAGTTTAGAAATGATTGCAAACTGGGAAAGTTTCTGTTGCAAATCTAGCTGATAGGCAGTAGTCTTTCAGAGCTTAGTTTTCATCTTCATCTGAGTTAGTTTTTTTTTTTTAAAAAAAGAAATTAGCTAAGCTTTGATATATTAACCTGAGAAACAATCAAGTCGTTTTTATTTTTTTTCCCCAGCTTCTCTAAATTTTGCATTTTACTTCCTTGTCTATCTAGTGAATCAATAAGCTGAGGTTTCACCATGAAACCCTGTTGGAAAAATGTTTTCTGAGAAGTCTCTTGATTCTGTCCTTAAATCTACAATATCAAACTTTAGCAAAGATTTGGGAAAAATTATTCTTCTGATGTTAAGATCGAGCGATCCTACATTCTGTCTCTTATAGGCAGACAAAAACAGAGATAAGGTAACCAGAGTACAGAATCACTTAGATCTTTACAAGTAGAAAAGTATGTCACATAATGTAGAAAACAATTTGGCTGACCCTGCTGTTCATGTCTGACAATGTCACCCATAAACATTAGGAAGAAGTTACCTGCCAAGAAAGCTCAATTTACATTGCTTGCCACATCTTTACAACTGGAACTGAAAGGTTTTCTTTCTTTCTTTCTTTTTTTCATCTTAATAACAAGAGAAAAGTCTGCCTTCTCTTGAATCTGAAGTAGGGCAATGAGTCATTCTTGTTCTTTGTACGATTGGAGCTAGAGACATCACAGAGGACACTGCTCTGTTCACTCCATAAAATCAAAGGGGATGTTGCAGGTGTAATTCTTTATAGTGCCAGAGTAAGTGCTGCAATGGTAGTTACTGCATAACTCACAGCACTGCTACACACAGTTGACCCCTGGGGAGCATTTAGTAAATTCCAACAATCTGGGAAAGCAAAGTGAAGAAAAATGGAAATGCCTTCTAAACACACTGGTCTGATTACTGCAAGTACCTCAAAGATGATAAGGAGGTTGAAAGGCCTTCTGTTGCTCCAAAGTAACATCACTTCCTGCACTTAGTAGTACGTCTTCTTACTTAGTAAGAAGATAATTCTATTTTTCATCTTGAAAAGCACAAAGTGGTGTTTGCAGAATTACACGTTCCCTCAGCAGCCCTTGGGGAGTGTACAGAGGAAGAGAGAAGGATGACTACCACAGTACATTTCTGAAATGATGCAGATTTCTCTGCTACTGTCCCAAAGACCATATTGGCAACATTCATTAGATGTGTGACTTTCTCAGCACCATTATGTTCCAACTCTATTCCAAAAAGTGTAGAGTTAAACTCAAATAGTTAAAGAGAAATAACAAGAAACACAATAAACGTCTAGTCTCAGTCCTATGTGATACTTTTATATGCTGATCTCAAATGTCCACAACTAGAGGGAAAACAGCAAATCACCATATGACATTTTTTCTATTGTCTGCTATGTGGATATCAAAATTCAGATTTATAAACTTACAGTTTATAAACCAACAGTTTATTTAACCTACAGTTGAATCAGCTGGTTGAATACTGCCAGATAAACATTTGTTGTCACTCAGCTGTGATTCAGGTTCTGGTATTACCTTTTTTTTTTCATTTCATGGGAATACTGCATATAATCTGTCCGTTATGAAATTTTTGGTTAAGGATGAAAACTTCTTCTAAAAAGTTATAGAATTCACAAAAGAAAGCTCATGCATTTGCCCTAAGTTGAATTTGTAAGTGTTTGGTTATTGAAGAACAGAGTAATTACTTTGATGTGAAGGTGAATCTGTAAAAGATGCATAGCTTTCCTGTTGCAGTACTGTACATTCGGGAAATGCCATATGTCATGGCAATTGTAAGTCAAGGACATAGCCTTGTTGGCTTTAGTGAAAATTGACTATAGGGGAAGAAACAGAGTTTGCACCCTGAGTAATTTTTGTATTGAAAATACACAGATATTGAAAAATATCATGGTATTTTTCTTTTTTTTTTTCAGAACTCTTTCTCTTCCACACTTTGGAAGAATAATGAGCAGAAAAACGGTTTCTCCAAAAAGCAAAGATGAACTGTTGTCTACTAAGCATGTTTTGGTTTGGATTAACTATCGAGCTGGTTTGCAGGCATGACTTTCTATCAAGTTATTTTTCTGTAGATATAAAAATCTACAACAGTTTTTTTCACAAAGCAAATTCTTTGAAAGTATATGGGTTATCTTTTTTTTTTTTTAATTCTGTTTCTACTTCTATTTTCATTTAATTTTATTTTTTTTTTACCCTTACAAGAGCAGCCATGTAAGACCTCTTCAAAAGTAAACAGTAGAAGCACATCAAGTCTTTTCTTATAATTTTTTTTCCTCTCTTTCTGCATATACTCACTTCAACACCACAAATAAGAGACTAAGGAAAGGAAGAAAAAACTTGCATAGCAGCATTTGCAGTCCTGCCTTTAGTCACACTTCCCTAGTTTAAGGTGGCATGAAGAGTGTCCAGCACTGTTAAGTAAATATGTGCCACTCAAATAAATTACCTACAATACTTCTATGTATTCTAGAGAAGTGTTTATAACAATCTACATGCAGCCTGGTTTTCATTTTTCAGCTCTACTTTCCTATATTCAGGAAACATAATTTTAGCAAATTTGTTAGAAAAACAAGAAATAATCAGAGTGAGGTAATAAATGGCATTAATTGTTAAACCATACGAACAGATTGAAGATGAATATTCAGATATATCTGCCTACTTTCAATTTTGAGATCAGTAAAGTAGCAGATACCATTAGATTTTGAGTGTCTATTTTCAGGCATAAAGCTTAAATTACTGTGTTCATGTTGCATAAAGCCATAGTTATTAACTAGGACTTGATTACCCAGTATAAATTAATTTAAGAAAATTTTCCCTTTATTGCAACCTGACACAAGAAATCTGCAACAATATTTAATAAATTATAACTTGAGTAATTTCCCATTAACTGCATAATTTCTCTCATATATTCTTCCCTAAGTTGTCCCACCATACATTTTACTGCTTATAAGTTAGGTTTATTATCATGGACTGAACAGTGTTTGGAATTTAAAACAGAAAGCTTTTGGGTATGATATATAGTTTCTCCTCCTCTCCACAACTACCTGATAATAGTCAGTCATTCACAATTTCCTTAAATTTTTGTCATCTAGATGGTATATGCCTGCATGTTTTTTGTTGTATTGTTACTAATCTGACCTACTTGCAAGGTTCAATTTTTCCAAAGTTATGCTGACAAACCTTACTAACCATATAAGTTAGATAATGCCTCATTGGCTTCCTAAATCATTTAAGTTTTGATATTGCAGCAGATTCTATGGACTTTGGTAAGGAGTTTAAAATGAAATGCTCAACAATGAACCATATGGAAAAAAAAAGACATTTCAGAGACTATTTTTTTGTTATCTTTTTTTTAAAGGTTTTAAAGACTTTTTAAAATTTTTCCAAATTTCTTTCAGAGGGAAATTCATTCTTTCTTTAGTCTGAAAATGACTGTAACATTTTTGCATGTACTTGTGTTTACACGTATGTGAGGAGAAAGTAGATATACATATGTTCTGATCAGTATTGCTGGAGCTTTCTCTGTGCCGGGTGATTCCAGATATAGTGCCCAATGTTTATACACAAATTCCTTGTATTCTTGTTAGGAGATGAAATAATCATTTTTCAAGCATTTTTTCTGTATATGGTCGATGTCAGAGCATCTTTCACTCATAATAGAAACAATGGATGTAAGTTTGGATGCCAGCAATGTCTGAGCTTTTAGAAAATGACTGAAATATTTGCTGTTTTGAGCTTCACATGGCAAATGATGACTTGATTTATTCAGTATATCTCATTCTTTAATATGTAGGATTCAGGATAATATGCCTTTTGAACCCAAGGGCTTCAAACACACTGCTCCATCCTGTAAAGAATGTGCGCTGAACAAGACTGTAGACTGTTTTGGATTAACATATTTGTTACGGTTCTCAACTCTGCACTTTAGAAACATGTTGCCATAAGATAGTATGAAGTAAAAAAGAAAAGGCATGGGTGGATGAATCCTTAAGCTGCTCATCACTGTGAGATAGCAATGCTAGTCCATATTTTACTGTCTCTTACACTCCTTAAGCAACTTCTTCTAACCACTGTAAGACATGATGCTTGGTGATCTTCAGTCTGCTCCAGCACAATCTCTCCTCTGTTCTTAATGATAGAGCCCTGTGCCCTTTTACAGCGCAGGACTTGACTTCAGTCTCTGAGAGGGTGGTCTTAATTTTGGTTACAAAGTGTCTTGGTGGAAGAAAGAAGCTGCTTCTTCAGAGCATCCTGCCTCTATTGTACAGAAGCTGAAACTCATACCCTGAATGAAGTAATACTTCAAACACTACCTCACAGCTAGGTCACTAAAAGGCCAGATTCTGTGTCTACCCCTGACACTGTGGCAGAATTTTTGCCTGATGCTAGACAAGCTGCTTAAAACACATTTTTCAAATTTCTGACTAATGACCTTTACAATTTCTCTAAGACCTATGTTTGATACTTCATAGGATGAATTCTCCAAATACGAAAGAGGCCATTGCTGAAAGAATAGTGAAGGTTGCTGTCTTTGGACGCTGTGACTCAAACAGTGTAGAACGTACTGACTGTTTGAGTCTGAGTCATCCCAGAAAACTCCGCAAATTGGTGATTTTTAATTTTAGCGCTTTAGACACCTAGTGTAAGATGAGTATAATATTAAAGTCATACTTCATAGGAAGTTGTAATAATAAATGGATTACTGTTCATGAAATACAGTCGTGGGTAACAAAGAGGAGTCTAAACAAATGTCTTCAAAGGAGAACTTAAACAATGTGGTACAAATCACACTTCACAAAGCAGAAGATTTTTTTTAACATATTATTTTTCTGAATTTAATCCACCCTTGTACTGAGTAAGACAGAGGTCATGTATGACTATCTGACCAAGAACTAAAAATCTAGGGCTGAATTGATGCTACAGAGGTGATTCTTTCTGCATACCCATCATTTGCTTATGTTTTTCATCATAGTGTGCGTGTGTACAATAATGCATGAATGTAAATATGAAAATAAGGCTACTTTGCACTTTGCAAAGGACCTTATTTGATTTTGTGATTTTATTTTATTTTATTATTTGCTTTATGATTCTTTCCAAAGATAAGGTACATTGAAATTAGAAAGCCGGGTTGGTAATCTCTGATTTTAAGAATAACAAATTATATGTTAGCTGCTTGAAGCAGTGGGACTCTAGAGTAACCTCGTATCACCAGTTATATACCAAAGATTTCTGGGATGGATACCACATTACTTTCAGTGCCAAAACATTCTGCTGATATTTTCCATAGCATCACGGATTACCCCCGACCACCATGAGGGAGCAACTGCCAGGTGAGTCGGTGAAGCAACAGGTGCTACCATTGGGATAGGACCTGTAGAAGGCACTAGCTGAGAACCCCGATCAGACTCCATATTCCCTTTTTGCCACATACAGATTTCCAGATTATGAAGTCGCTCTGTTAATATTTTAACCTCACAATCCAGTTTTTCCAACCCCTCACCTCCAATGTTGCTCTCTGATTCTGCAGGAGGCTGCTCCTTGCAGTGTCCATCAGGGGTGATGTCAGGTATAGCCCCTTTTCTTTGCTTCAATACTGCAGGTGACTCAGTAGCAATGTCATTTGAGAGGTCAGGGTCTGCTGCCTCTACCAATGCTTTCACCTGACCTGCCAAAGAACACACAGGGTGTGTGATACCCCAAACAGGCACATCAAACTCCGACGCAGAATTAGTTGTTGTACCAGCTAGTGCCTGTACAGCTGCAGCAGCTACCTGTCGCTCAGCTTGCATAGCTTTCAAAGAGTTAATAACAGCCCTCCACATGGGGCCAAGGGTCCGCAACAGTTTTTCTTCCTTTCCACCATTAATGATTGAGTCCCACATGTTGCTCCTAATATCACGCCATTCATCGATGCTGAACATCAGCACCAGTTCCGACAAATGTCCCTTCTTCCGAGCCCAGCGCACCAGCTCAGTTATGCCTTTAGGAGATGACTGCTCCCCTCTCTTAGAGAGTATACTTAATAGCAGTTTCTCCGCAGCTTCCTACTCCATCGTGGATACAGGGGGCAGCTTGTGACCCCGCTTCCAGCTAACCGCAACACTTACATGGGTGGCAAACTCCAGCTACCGCAACACAGTGCCAACCTCTGTAGTGACCATCCTGTCGTTGTCCACTTCCCCAAAAAATCCACACAGTCCCTGTTCGGGCACCAAATGTGGAGAAATCTCTGGACTTCCAGGAATGTGGAGGGAGATACAACAGCACACCAATGTCTTTAAAAGCTGTTAGTCTGCTTTATTGTTAAGCACTACTCTATTTATACGTATTAACAGAGCATTCTGCAAAAACATTCCCCAACCATAGACACAGGCGCTTAGCCAATCAGAGTCATCAGATGTTCTTTCTTCTTCTAAAGATGTCCTTGGTTCTCATGCCACTTATCTTGCTCCGTAGCTACTGCTCTGAACAGTTTCTTTTTGTTGCTCCACAGCTGTTGCTCTGAGCAGTTTTTTCTTACGTTCCCGCAATTTTCTATAAATTAACTGATGATTTTTACATAAACATTCTGTAGCCTTAAGATATATCTCTAAAAAGAGTTTAGGGTACAAAATTAGAGACAAATAATTGTACATTTTCATCCAAATAATATGTAAAAATGGCAGCTTCAGGCAAATCACAGAATCACCAAATCACCAAAGTTGGAAAAGACAACCAAGATCGTCCAATCCAACTGTTTGCCTACCACCAGTATTTCCATACTAAGCCATGGCTCTTAATACAACATCTAAATGTTTTTTGAATACCTCCAGGGATGGTGACTCCACAACCTCCCTGGGGGGCTCATTCCAGTGCCTAACTACTCTTTCCTAACATCCAACTTGAGGCCACTCCCTCTAGTACTATTGACAGTTACACAGGATGAGATTTTGACCCCGTCTTGCCACAATCTCCTTTCAGGTAGTTGTAGAGAACAATAGGGTCTCCCCTGAACCTCTCCTTCTCCAGACTTAACAATCAGCCACTTCTCATAAGGCTTGTTCTCAAATCCCATCACCAGCTCCATTGCCATTCTCTGATCATGCTTCAGGACCTCAGTACCTTTCTTGTAGTGACGGACCCAAAACCGCACACATTAGGACTCAGGTGTGCATGAGGCGTGGCCTCACCTGTGCGGAGTACATAAGGATGATCACTTCTGTGCTCCTGCTGGCAACAATGTTTCTGAAGCCTAGATGCCATGCTGTCTCATGCTCAGCTGAGTATCAGCCAACATTCTCGGGTCCGTTTCCTCTGTACTGTCTTCCAACAGCTCTGACCCAAGCCTGTAGAGTTTCCTGGTACTGTTATGGCCAAAGTATAAGACCCAGCACTTGATCTTGTCAAAATTCATTCCCTTGGCCTTTACTCAGCTATCCAGCCTGCCCAGATCCCTCTGTGGGACTTTCCTACCCCCAGTCAGATTGACACTTCTTGCTAACTTGGTGTCATCTGCAAACTGACTGAGAGTCCACTCAACTCCCTTGTCCAAGTCATCAATAAAGATATCGAACAGGGCAGGCCCCTTGAATTCACCACTCACGACAGGTTGTCACCTGGATTTATCTCCATTCACCACCACCATTCTCTGGGTCCAGCCATGCAGCCAGTTCTTTACCCAACAAAGAATGTACCTGCCCAAGTCATTGGCTGACAGCTTTGCCAGGAGAATACTATGGGAGACAGTATCAAAGGCTTTGCTGAAGTCTAGTTAGACTATGTCAAGATCCTTTCCCTTATCTACCCAGTGAATAACCCTATCACAGAAGGAGGTCATGTTGGTCAATCAGGACTTGCCTTTCATGAACCCATGCTTGCTAGGCCTGATCCCCTGGTTGCCTCACACATGCTGCATGATCTCCCTCAGGATGATTTACTCCATAACCTTTCCTGGCTCTGAGGTTATGTGATGGTTTGTTTCTCCCCGGATCCTCCTTATGACTCTTCCTGTCATCACACTGGCAAGCCTCCAGTCCTCTTGAACTTCTGTGGTTTACCAGGAATTCTGATAGATGGTTCAAAACATCTTGGCAATCACCTCCACCAGCTCCCTTAGCACCCTTGCGTGGATCCCAACTGGCACCATGGACCTCTGTCAGTCCAGATGGTAGTAGGTCTCAAGCTGTTTCTATCTGAGTAGTGGGGAGTTTATTCTACTCCTCATCCCAGGCTTCCTAGTCAGGGGGTTGAGAACCATGAGGATAGCTGAACTGACTTTTAAAGACAGATGTAAAGAAGGTGTTGAGAACCTGTCTTTTCCTTATCCTTGGTGGTCTCATTCCTCACTGCATCTAGTAAAGCATAGAAATTCTCTATAGCCCTCCTCTTATTATTAATATATTCATAAAAAAGATTTTTGTTCTCTTTTACCCCAGTGGACAAATTGAGTTCAAGGTGGACTTTTGCCTTTCTAATTTTCTCCCCACATATCTTAACAACTGCTTCATACTGTCCCTGAGTTCTGTGTCCCTCCTTTCCACATATGATAGATTTTCTTTTTCTCCCAGAGTCTCAGCAAAAGTCTCCTGTTCATCCATCCACACTGGGTCTTCTTCCCCACCAACGAATCTTGTGGCACAGGGGCACAGTCTGCTCCTCTACCTTTAAGACTTCCTGCTTGAGGAGTGACCAGCTTTCCTTGACTTCTTTACCCTTCAGGAATGAATCCCAAGGGATCCTCTCTACCAGGGTCTTGATAGTTTAAAGTATGCCCTCTGGAAGTACAAGGTAGCTGCCACCATCCCCTCTTCTGATTTCACCAAGAATCAAGAACTCTACCATTTCATGTTCACTTCATCCAGTGACAGTTCTCCACATCTTCCACCAGTCCTTCTCTGTGAACAACAGGTCTAGCAGTGCAATTCTCCTGGTAGGCTCTCTTACCTGGTGCATCAGGAAATTATCTTCCATACACTCAAGAAACCTCCTAGATTGCTTCTGTGTTGTATTGTATTGTATTTCTGATATACATATGAAGCTGAATCAGAAACATAGAAAAGGAATTCATAGAATAGAGTGTGATGGAGTTTGTAGACAAGATTTAGAACAGTTTGCTCAAATGCTGGGCACATTTTTTCAAGAATATAACCTAATTAACCACTATTCAAATTTTTTTTTTTCATGCTTTAGCACATATTCAAACATGGAAGATTCTGTATTACTCTAAAATCTGTTACTAGAGGAAGAAACAGTCTTTATGTTTCAATAGCTGATTTAAGGACTGTTACTGGAATTTTGATCTATTGTGAACTACAAGCTTTCCACAGGTAAACTGACGAAGTTCTATTGCATATCACTTTGTACACTCCCTATCTACAAAATGAAAGAAATAAAGTAGAACTGTTACTAAAAAAAAGACAAGTAGAGGAAAGAAAGAAAATCCTGGAATAGTTGTCAGTTGTTTTGTTTTGTTGTGTTTTGTTTGGGGGGGAGATGATGGGAGGTGCTTAGTTTGCTTGATCTTTGTGCTTCCTAAGCCTAAGTCTTGATCTGTGTAAAACCTCCCCAGTATTTTAAAATAGAAATGAACAATGTTTTTTTACTTTTGTAGCCTTTGGGAGAAACAGGTTGATTATTATGAGGGGAAAGGGTAGGGGATATTGGATTTATACGTGTGAAGAATTGATGGAGGAAAGCTCAGCTGAAAAAGAAGGACAATTCTTTTATTTAGTGCTGAAAGCAGTAAAGGCTCATTTCTCAACTAAATACCTGTGAAAATTCTGATTCCCAGGTTCACAAGCTTCCTTCTACAGCACAGGAAATTTATTGATTCCAGTTAGAAGATATTATTGCTGGGATCTTGTGGTCACAATATGAGGACTGATCTCTGGCAATTTGATCTGATCACTTGGAGGCCTCCAAAGGCTGTTAGATTGACATTATACTGAAAACAGCCTGAATTCTAGATGCTGGAATTGAAGAAGCAGAATAAGAAAATAAATTAATGTTTAATTAATGCATTTATTTCTAAGTTTTATTTTCAAATGTCTCTTACTTTTTTGGCATGTTTTATTTTTCTTCTGTGACTTAAATTTGACACAGAAGTAAGTAGTGACAGTTCTGTCTCCAATACAAGTACTATGCTAATAGGCTTTTCTTGGTACAAATTCTAGGTAGGAATTGCAGATTACACATAGATAGGTAAATAGGTAGATAATTAATTAAATACCTTGTGCTTCCAATTTAAAATAAAATTCAGAAACTAAAACTATTAAGTAAATAGCAAAAGCATCAGGCTTTTTTTTTTTTTTTAATTTTTATTACAAAGATGAATGTACACAATTTCATTCACACGCACTCATAAAGTTGTAGGCAATTCATAGAAGACTATCCTGAAGTGATGGGGATTATTATATTAGTGCAAATTCACTTCAGAACAATTTCTGGCTTTTTAAAATATTTATCTTGAAATGTCACATGCCAAAAATGCACATATTTCCCATTTCTCATTGACTCGCAGATGGCTTCAGTTGCCCACTTTTATTCTTCTAAATGACACCAACATTTAAGAGAAAAATAACTGTAATTAATGTTTCCTTTCCCTTCCCCGCCCTGCCCTTCCCTGCCCTTCCTCCCGCCTTGACACATTACCTTCTCTTTCCTTTCTCTATCTAAAAACGATTTTTATCTTCCTGTGTAAATTCAGCTTGGAATCTGTTCTTCACTTTTGTTACATTATCATTGGTAACAAATAGTATTCTGCATCTGGAATTCATCTGACAGTTTTGCTGCTTATAAAGCTAAGAGAATTTAGCCAGAGTAAAATTCTGTTCAATTCTTCAGAGTTGTCCTGTTTTTGCAGTGCTAAGAGTCAAAACATTTGTTTCAATCAGTAATGTAAGTACATAAAGTGAATATGAGAATTACATCAGTTGGGTAAGAGTATGGTGTAATTCATACTCATTTTTCAAGCTGCACTTTAAAGCTCTGAAAATGATGACATAGCAGTTTGACACCATAACTGCTTCAAGCCTTTTAACACCACTGCAGTATGCATTAACACACTGGAACTTGCTGCAAAGTGGGGGATCACACTCAAACCCTGAAGTAGCAAATTAAGTGGTTCAAAAAACACTGTCAGCAGCTAATCACCCACTCTGCCTCGGGCAAGCATCTCTAGCTACTGATTTTCAGTCAACCTTCTCCTTAATTAAGGAATAAATACATATACATTAAAAAAACATAAAAGGGCTATGTGCTATGTGCTAATAGTGCTCAGTATACTAATTGCATATTGTAACAAATCAATATAAAGAAAAAGAAAAGAAGCAATCTGGAACTTCAGAAGCATGCTACAGTTCAGTGTATATTGTCACAACATTAATTCATAACAAAAGGTTATTTTATTTTTCTCGTAGCTTTCCTCAGATTTACTTTTCAGAGTGAAGAATAAATGTTTATCTTGACTTGGCTTAAACAAATGATCATGTGTACATATTTATGGTCATTTTGATAGTATTAATTTTCTTACGAAAATGTTATGTGTATGCATTTGTAACTGAATTATGTTTTGAATTTAATTATTTACTGTGAAGTACAATTTCAGTAAATATAATCTCAAGAATTCACCAAGAGCACAAGTACTTTGGATGTATGTCCACTAAATATCCAGATCATATATGATTATAAACAGTATGGGATTCAGGTGGAGCAACATAGCATTTGCAGCGATTCATTTTCATAGTAGGAAAGAACATACATTTTCTAGGAAGTAGTGTGGATTTTACTTCAGAAGAGACCACGAATACTTACAATCATGGGATCTTCTTACAAAGTGCAGATTATACCTGTTCTTATAGTCCTGTTGCTAGAACTAGGGCAGTGAAATAGATGAAACAAGAGATGGCTATATGGTCATTCTGCAGAGCTATAGTGAGGAATAATGGTGAGAGAGTGTAGTACCTTTGTGCTGTCATCACTTAATCCCTGCTTCGTTCTAGATACAGCAGGAGCATCCTTTCACTGAGGTGAATATAGTCTTTTACAGCGGAAAACATTGGTGAAGTTCTTTGTAGACATCACAATCAAATTAGTTCTTTTACCTTTTTTTGGTTCAGAATTCTTCATGTTTTTATTGTAGTATATCATTACATTTCTAACTTTTTGTCTCTCCACTTCCTTATCTGAGGAATTATAAAGAATGGAATTATAGATAATAAATGTTGAAATATTCCAAAATATTGCCAAGTCCAGCTGTTATCTCCAGGGAAGATAGCATTATTTATAGTCCAATCTACTCTGGACTCTTGTCCCATTCAAGAATGGCTTTTTACAACCTTCCTGAGAAATTTTTTCCAACGCTTCCCAAAGTACATAAGGAAAACTACATATATAAACATATATTACGTATATATAATTTATATATAAGAATCTAAGCAAGATTCATTTTAAGTGAACCCTGTTATGTTTTATTCTATCTTTAGTGGCATAAGAAATCATTTATTCTGTTGCTTTTGTCAGAGAAAATGCCTGAGATCCATGTCTTTTCCCTCATGTTTTCCTATCCCATTTTATACAAACACAGCTCTTTCATCAGAACTACATTTACTTAAAATACCTGATCTTCTCTTACTCAGGTTTGGCTCTTTATTTTGTTATTGGAAATCATTGTTTTATAACTCCATCTTAAATGAGTTTTCCTTACAAATGGCCTTAATACAGCAATATAAGCCAAACAATTCTTTGAAGAAGTCCTTTCACAAATGTATATTTAAAGAAATTGCAACCTTGTAGTGCAGAAAAATCATTATTTCTGTTGCTATTTATAGATGATTGAAGTTGGTCTGTAAGCACTGGAGTTGTGGACCACTGAAGAAAGTAAGGCACAAAGTAGAGCATATTAGCAAACCTAAAATTTCCCCATGTAGTTCCTACAATGAGGAAGAAGAAATTATTGGTATCAGGAATCAAATTCCTCCCAGCACAGTACATGGAATGCTTGTCATCTTGTTTCCGGTAAAGCCAAGTGGAAAGGTGATTATAACAGCAAAGAAGGTTGTTAGGCACTGTAAGAACTCTGTGTGTGCCATTTTAAGTTGAGTTTAAGTAATTAAGTTGAAGTGTAAGTATTAGAATCGCCATTAGTGGACTAGTAGTGGTTCTTCATTTTGTCTGTTAAGATTTAATTAGAAAAACAATATAATTCTTGGATATGTTCCTTTTGCCTATAAAAAGATTTTCAAACTAATAACCTGGTAAGAATTAAAACATCTTTTGTAACTTGGCTTTGGGAAATTGATAATAAAATACAGATCAGACTGGGACTACATAAATTTTCTACAGATTAATACAATGTAGCTCATCTCTTTAACTTCAGAAGTCTTTACTGTAGACATTCTGTCAAAACTACAAATTGAAGTTTGTAGTCGTTTATAATCACTTGAAACAGACGGCATGATTTAAATATTTGCTTTGATATGAATTACAAATTTGAATCCACTGATCACCTTGACTGACTTTAAAATCACTTTATTGGCTCTAAAAGATACTTAAGATGAGTGGTTCAGATGGAGATTTCCACTCACTATTTATACATCACTCAGATAGTCTGTTACACTCAAAATCTTACACCGACGAAAAGGAAACACACTTTAATGGAAAACCAAGAATTTACTTTACTCCAAATGAATTCTTATCAGTCTAAACAAATAACTATTACTAAAGACCTAAATAGTACTTGGGGGCATAGATTTACAGAGAGTACTTGGGAGAGATTTACAGAGAGTGAGAAAAAGAAAAAGAAAAGGATACTATTCAGGAAAATGGCTTAACTACAAGTAATCACAATATAATTCAAATTGTTATATCAACATTTTCTACTATCTATGCCCTTTGTCTGGAGTTATGTTCACTGAATGAAATACCTTCTGAGTCTTAACATTAGCAGTTTCATCCTGACTGGACATTCATCGGGATATCTGTGGGAAGTTGACAATGTCACAGATTCTTCACCAGAAGGATGCTGATGCTAATGATGGGAATCTTGCCTCTTCATTGGATCAGTGAAACTGATCCAAATGACATTAATTTTATGTATTTTCTAATGTGCTTTACACCTTAGTCCTTTTTAAATATATTTATCTGTAATTCCACGTCACATCTATATTTCCTACATGAAGTTTTAGATATACTGAATACTTGCTCATCATTCTTTTTTTGTCATTGAAAAATGTTTTGCCCAAACCTTTGGAGAGATATTTCTATCTCTGTAGTCTTCAGAATTAATCTGTCTCTTACAAATATATGCCTTCATTCCTCTACAGTGCATCCTGCATCCTCCCTTTCAAGGCTTCTGCTGTTACAGGGGTCTGTTTATCTATACTGTATCATTATCTTGGAACTACGAATATTTCACAGAACAGAATCATAGAATCACAGAACTGTCTGATCTGGAAGGGGTATTTAAAGTTCACCTAGCCCAATTCCCCCACAAAGAACAGGGACACTTACAGCTAGATCAGACAGAGCCCTATCCAGCCCGACCCTGAATGTCTCCAAAGATAGTGATTCCACAATCTCTCTGGGCAGCTTGTTCCTTAGCTGCACTACCTTATCATAAAATAAATAAATAAATAAATAAAAATTAATATCCAATCTGAATTTTCCCTCTTTCACACAGAGTCACAGAATCACAGAATCACAGGAGCTGGAAGGGATCTCAAAAGATTTTTGAGCCCATCACCCCTTCTAAAGAAGATTCCCTACAGTAGGTTACACAGGTAGACATCCAGGCAGTCTCGAACATCTCCAGAGAAGGAGACACCACAACTTCTCTGGGCAACCTGTTCCAGTGCTCCAATATCTTACTGCAAAGCAGTTCTTCTACATGTTAGTACAGAACTTCCTTTGTTTTAGGCCATTACTGGCCTGGCTTCACTCATTTGCCTCCCACCTTCCTTTAGATATTTATAAACATCAGATCTTCCCTCAGCCTTTTTTTTCTCAGGCTGAACAAACCCGATTTGCTCAGCTTTTCCTCATACAAGAGATGCTCCAGGCCCTTTATCATCTTTGTGGAATCCTTCACGGGATTCCTTCTAGGAGATCCCGGTCTTTTTTGAACTAGTGAGCCCAGAACTGGACACAGTAAATGTGGCCTCACTTTGCTTGACCACTCTCTTTTTAATGAACCCCAGTATATCATTGTTCTTCTTGGCCACAAGGGCACATGTTGGCTCATGGCCAATTTGTTCTTCACCAGGACCCCTGAGCTCCTTCTCCACAGAGATTCTCTCCAGCAGGTCATCCCCTAATCTGTACTAATGCATGCAGTTACTCCTCCACATGTGCAAGATTCTACACTTGCTCTTGTTAAACCTCAGCAGATTCCTTCCTGCCAAACTCTCCAGTCTGTCCAGGTCTTGTTGAATGGTAGTAAAGTGTTCAGGTGTGTCAGCCAATCCTCCCAGCTTTGTATAATGAGCGAATTTGCTGAGGGTGGATTCTATCCCTTCATCCAGATCATTGATAAAGATGTTGAACAAGACCAGATCTAGCACCAATTGCTAGGAACATTGCTAGTTACAAGCCTCCTACCAGACACTGTACTGCTGATGATCACCCTCTGAGCTCTGTCAGACAGTTCTCGGTGCAACTCACTGTCCACTCATCTATCCCACATTTTCTAAGTTTCATAACAAGGATGTTGTGGGATACATTGTCGAATACCTTGCCGAAGTCAAGTTGTTCTGTGACCCTCCTCTGGATACACTCCAACAGGTCTATGTCTCTCCAGTTCTGATAACTCCACATCTGGATCCTGTTCTCCAAGTGAGATCTCACCAGCACAGAGCGGAGTGATAACATTTCATTTTGTACAGAATAGCTGTTTATTACTATTATGTATATTAAAAATATACTTAGATAATGATATATATATATATGTATGAGAAATTAAATACAATATGTAAAACTATATAGTCATTGAACAAATTGCTGATGTGACCATACAAAATAAAGTTTCAGGAACACCTATCATCATCATCAAAGAGTTTCTGAAATGCTTTGGTCGTATGGACAAGTGTGCCCCGATCTTCTCTTATCCACCGACTAGTGGCTACCCATAGTTG
This sequence comes from Tetrao urogallus, assembly GCF_951394365.1. Classification (NCBI taxonomy): domain Eukaryota; kingdom Metazoa; phylum Chordata; class Aves; order Galliformes; family Phasianidae; genus Tetrao; species Tetrao urogallus. The sequence goes on from NC_136815.1 coordinate 65,431,171, forward strand.
AAGTAGCAGAAAGGACAGGAATCTTAGGAGCAGAACATTATTTGGCTACTCAGATTGCTTAGATTATTGATGTCTAGAATAGTGAGGATCTTGAGCATCTATCTGCAGGTTTCAGGAATGGATTTGACAAATGCATACATATTGAGTATGCTGCAATGAACTATTACAAGTAGTAATAATTTCAATTTTCTTCTTTAATTGCTGAGCTTCTCTTTATGCAGATTGCCCAGTATTAGTTTAATTCATCCATGCTATTCAGCAAATGAGACCACATGATTATTGCCAATAGCTCAAACATTAATTACTTATTACCCGTGAAGTTGTGATGAAAAGATGGAGTTGTAGGGACTGTTATGTTGAAAAACAGCTGGGATTTATAAGAGTGCCTTAGCTAGTTTAAGTGTATATTCACTCATCTCATGAATGAAAAAAAAATCTGATTCTGAGTTCTAAAGAGAAAAGCAGTTCTTTATTCTGAAAAGCTTATGTAGTCTCTTATAAAGTGAACCTGGGGGAAGAATCAAGTAAAAAGAAAGCAATAAAATTGTTTCCTTCCCCTTTTCTTGACTGTTGATGATCAAGAAGGATTCTGTGAAAAGAGTGTCCTAACATATGCAAAAAATAAAGAGTTAGAGTGGATATTTATTAATGGAAAATATACTGCAGTGAGAGGAAGTCAAGAACTATTAAAAAGATGAAGAATGCACTGCAAGTAAAGGAAGGACAGACAGCTCTGTTATCACCTAACTGGCTTCTTCAACAAGGATATAGCATTGCCTTATGTGGTGTTTTACAACTACCAGTTGCTGTGGAATACTGGTGGCTTTTGGTATGTCCAAAGAATTTTTTTCAAAAGGATAAGACCCAGAGAATATGTGCCAAAATGTCTTTGATCTCAGATGTATATTCTGTGGCTTCTTTTTCTCTTGGAACTTTCATTCATTCCCAATTAGAAACTAATACAATCTTCCTGCCAGATACAATTGACAGATGACTATAGAAAAACATCAAAATCTTACATCTGTGATAAGTATTTTATACACTATAGCAAAGGAAATGTGAAATATCAAGATTTGACTTAACAGAAAGAGAGCAACATGGAACTATGAGTTATGCAGTCAGGGCTACCCTTGCATTGTTTAGCCCTCTACTGTATGTTAATGCTTGCTTTCAGGGCTTTTCTAAAGATCTTGAGTAAGAGCATTTGCAGAGGAGTGATTACTAGAAGCTGGTACAATCTGGAAATCTTTAACTCTCTTTAAGGGAAAAAAAATAACAGTAAAGAATAAGGATGATGCTTCTACTGGCCACCTACATAAGCAATCATAATACAAAGTGCCTCTGAAGTAATTTTAATCCTTCTAATGAAGCTCTTATCTTCTCTCTAGCTAGAACTACTCTGGTAACATTAAACTACCATTTTTAATACAGTTGAAATGATTTTAACTCTAAATAAAAATCCAGTTTGATAGACCTATGTGTAATGCTATCCAGTTCTCTTTCAAGGCTGTTTTTCTAAAAATAAAAATGAATGAACTCGTTCTGAAAATGTTTACATATGAAAATTGCCAAATTTACAAGTAAATGTCTGTCCTGTGGATTTCTTGCATTAAAATTTAAGTGCAGGAGAGATAAATAAATACACCCCGGATTAATGAACTTTGTTAAATATCACTAAAATGGCAAAGCACTGGCTCAGTTACAGTTAAATCTGTGAGAAGCCATTATGTTAATGAAATCATTAGAGCTGTATTCATTGACATGTTACTTGAAAAGCTGTTTCACAAAACTCTTCACGTTTTGAGAATAAACAGAGCTTGGAAATAATCTTTGAACATGAAGAGCTAGAAAATAGATAATACAAGAGATAGATAACAGAACTCTGTTTACTTCTGAAGGTCTAGATTCAAGTGGTGTTAAGTGGTTGACAAAAATATTTAAGATGTTTTCATTATAAAATATAAATGAAGCATTAACACATGTCCAAATTATTTTTTTCTCCTCCTGACTTAATGAATCTAGCATTTGACTCCTAATGCCAGTATCTTCCATTCTTACTCTTCATTTCCTCCTATTACTGTAAGCATTTAATTACTATTAAAACACACAACAACAATAACAATAAGACAACCACTGTGATTCCATGACAATACTGCATATATAACCATAATATTTCCATTTCTTTATATATTATTATATATTATTTATATATTTTATTATAAACCATAATCTGCCACTTCTATGCACAGAAATCACAGGTGCTTGATTTCAGAGGTGCACAGAAATTTTTCACAGAAAAGTGTTTATTTTTTATATTTCTTGCCATGACAACCCTCAATATGACTCGCATATGTGATTCCTTCATTACCATATTAGTAAAAAATCTCAGATTTTGGAGATAGAAACACAGTCAGAACTCTTTCCCATCAAAGTAAAGAAAAATATCTGAAAATATTTTTATGATATATGTGATTTTAAAACTGAGAATGCTACTTCATATTTTTAGTGTTTTCTCCTTATCAGTTTGTGATACATTTGCCCTTATTCTTGAGTCTTAAACAGCTTTCTTGTGTTGAGCATCATAACTGGTTTGCTGGGGGCTCAGAAAAAACAGAATGGTGTACTATGGCTGCCAAGTCCACTGTGACTGGAAAAAGGGAAACATCATTCACATTTTTAAGAAAAACAGAAAGGAGAATTCAGGAAACAATAGATTTTGCAAGCCTCACATCTATGCTAAGGAAGATCATGGAACAGATCCAAGGAACGTGGAAGAGATGTTAAGTTACATTCAAGAAGAGGAGGTGGTACAAGATAGACAGCATGGCTTTACCAAGTACAGATTATGTCAGACTAATCTGGTAGACTTCTGTGATGGAGTGAGGGTAGCAGTGGACAAAGAAAGAACAAATGATATCATCTACCTGGACTTCTGCAAGGTCTTTGATATGATTCAAAATTACATTCCTATCTCTAAATTGTAAAGGATTTGAAGGTTGGACTTCTCAGTGGATAAATAATTGACTGGATGGTCACAGTCAGAGGGTTGTGGTCAATTACTTTTTCTCCAAGTGGAGGCCTATGATGACAAGTGGTGTCCCCCAGGGGCCAATTGGGTCAATTTTGGGACCAGTACTCTTTAACGTCTCTATCAATGACCTGGAGAGTGGGACTGAATGTAACCTCAGCAAGTTTGCTGATGACACCAAGCTGAATGGTGCAATTGACACAACAGAAAGAAAAGATGCCATCTAAAGGCACCTGAAGAAGCTAGAAAAGTGTGCTCATGTGAACCCAGTGAAGTTCAACATGACCAAGTTCAAGGTCTTGTGCTTGAATCAGGGCAATCCCAGGAATGTTTACAGACTGGGAGTAGAACTCCTTGACAATACCCCTGTGGAGAAGGATTTGGGGATTCTAATAAATTAAAAGCTGGACATAAGACAACTGCTTGCTTGCAGTCCAGAAAGACAACTGTTTTCTGGGCTGCATGAAAAGAAGAGTCATTAGTCATAGTGAAGACCAATTTGGAGTACTACATCCTGATCTGTGGACTCCATCCCAAGAAAGACGTGGAGCTGCTAGAGAGGGTCCAGAAGAGAACTACAAGAATGATCAGAGGGCTGGAGCACCTCTCCTACAAAGAAAGTCTGAGGGAGATTGTGTTGCTCAGTTTGCAGAAGGCAAAGCTACAGAGAGACCTCACTGCAGCCTTTCAGTACTTAAATGGAGCTTATAAGTAGGAGAAGCACAGACTCATTATATGGGCAGATAGTGATAGAACATGGAAGGAATGGCTTTAAACTAAAAGATGGTAGATTTTGATTAGATGTCAGGAGGAATTTGTTTACTCAGAGTGGAGATACAATGGAATTGGTCATCCAGGAAAGATGAAGATATCTCATTCCTGGAAGAGTTCAAGGTGAAGTAGGATGAGGTCCAGGGCAACCTGGTCTAGTGGATATAAAATCTGTACAAAGCATAAGGGCTGGAAATAGGTGATCCTTAAGGTCCCCTTCAACCCAAGACATTCCATGTTTATGGTATCACTGATCAAATGTCCCTCAACTGAATAATAATTTTAAAAAGTATATAACATAATTAATAGTAATGGCATGTTCTTGTTAATGTAATGTAATTAACTTTGCTTTTAAAGGGAGGCTGTAAAAACCTACACAAAAATTATGTTGGACAACTGTGACTTTTCCTCACCTCCACCCCAGCCTGTTTCTAAAAAGGCAAGACAGGAATAATGACAGAGTAATAGAATTTATTCTCTTGAAGGCCTGAAGGCACTTTTTAAAAACTTTGTAGTTCCACAGTCAAAAATATTTTCTTAATCAGCATAGGCACCTGATCTTGTTCCATTACAGGGTCATTAAAGCAATTTAATAAGATACTCAGTGTTAACTGCACCAGCTGAAAGCAAAAGGTTAATTAACCATTAAGATTTTTGATTACAGTCTTTTTACTAATTCAGACAGAATTCTGATCCTAAACAGCAGGAGTTTATATTTTGTACTGCAAGATTTTTGTATCTCAGTGTCTCCTTGGTGTTCCTTCAATTTTTCATGTGGCTCAGAGGTAGGGTGAGCTTACTCATACCTGCCATGCTATTTCTTACTGTCTCCTTTAAAGCTTCAGAGAATCAGATGCATTGTAAAACCAACTAGATTATTTGTGTGCTATGTGCAGTTACTCTGTCTCCTTTTGTATGCTTCATAGTAGAGTCTGCCTACCCACCAATTGAAGGTAAGCTATTTTACATGATTTCAAGGACATAAGATTGTCATATAGCTGAGCAAAGCAATGTATCATTAAATTTTCAGAATTTGTATAGATGCATCCTAGAGCATGGGGCCTGATGGAATCCACTCAGGGATTCTGACAGAACTGGTGGGGATGATTGACAAGATGCTTTGCACCATCTATCAGTATTTCTGATCAACCAAAAAAGTCCCAGAGGATTGGAGGCCTGCTAGCACGACTCCCATCTGCAAGGAGTGACATAAGGAGGATCTGGGGAGCTAAAGGCCCATCAGTTTCTTTATGCCTCCTTATCCCAGTTTTCTTATGCCTCCTTCTTCCAGAAAAGGTTATGGAGTAGATTTTCCTGAGGGAGAAAACATAGCATATGCAAGCCAGCAGGGAATCAGGCCTAGCAAGCATGCGTTCATGAAACGTGACCTCCTTCTGTGATTGAGTTATCCAATCTGTGGATGTACAGATGACATCCACAGGTTGTGTAGGTGAGGGAAAGGCTGTTACATAGACAAACTAGACTTCAGCAAAGCCTTTGACACTGTCTTCCACAGTATTCTCCTGGCAAAGCTGTCAGCCAATGACTTGGGCAGGTACATTCTTTGTTGGGTAAAGAACTGGCTGCATGGCTGGACCCAGAGAATGGTGGTGGTGAATGGAGATAAATCCAGGTGACAACCTGTCGTGAGTGGTGAATTCAAGGGGCCTGCCCTGTTCGATATCTTTATTGATGACTTGGACAAGGGAGTTGAGTGGACTCTCAGTCAGTTTGCAGATGACACCAAGTTAGCAAGAAGTGTCAATCTGACTGGGGGTAGGAAAGTCCCACAGAGGGATCTGGGCAGGCTGGATAGCTGAGTAAAGGCCAAGGGAATGAATTTTGACAAGATCAAGTGCTGGGTCTTATACTTTGGCCATAACAGTACCAGGAAACTCTACAGGCTTGGGTCAGAGCTGTTGGAAGACAGTACAGAGGAAACGGACCCGAGAATGTTGGCTGATACTCCGCTGAGCATGAGACAGCAGGAGCACTCAGGTGACCAAGAAGGTTTATATCAGATATAGTGTTGCCAGCGGGAGCACAGAAGTGATCATCCTTCTGTACTCAGCCCTGGTGAGGTCTCGCCTTGTGGACTGTGTTCGGTTTTGTCACTACAAGAAAGGTATGATTCTAAATATCATTATTTTTTCCTATTTTTTTCTTTGGCCACTTTATCAAATGACAATGAAAATTCCATACTTTTTCCCATAAATACTCCAATGTCCTCTTGAAATGAGGGAGGGCTGCATTTTCTTCACATTTTTATATAGCAAGGCCTTGATTTACAAGCTGAGATGTGGATTTAATAAATTAGCTTTGACACTCATACCAGCTTATTTGTTTATAGCTGAAACTGTGCAGGTTGAAAATGGAACAGCAATATCTAGTGTTGTTTACAGATAAGCAAGCTAAACTGTGATTATGATGTGATTCCAAAACCTTAGAAGTGCTTATTCTTTGGTATTTGTGGTTGCTGCAGATGAATACCCAGTGGTAAAATTTAATAGATAAGCTCACTCTCTGCATAATCTGTATCTGTGTTCATAATAGGTTTCTCTGCTTTATTTCCCTAATATCTTATGAAAAGAATCCTTAAGTGCTCCATATTCATAGGAATATGAATTGTCTGGCATTGGCAGCAATATATAGCTAGCATAGTAGCTGAAAATTATTGTTATTGGAGTTGTAGCCTTACCACTGTTTACTCTTCTTTACTATTTTCAATGCCTATCTTATGCTTCCAAATTCATAAACTCTTTTGTACTCCAGAATTCATGGAAACCAATGAAAAAACATACTGATATCATTGATAGAATATAAACTTAATAGAAAAAGAAAACAAAGGAATATATTTGCCCTGTATTACTACTTTTGTAAAATGATACTATTCTGGGGTGGCATCAAAACTGTCAAAAGGGCAGAACTCCTTATTAAATCCTACTAAAATTATGTCAAAATCTTTTTATCTGCAGCATGATAGCAGAAAACAAAAAGCCCTAGCATTGTCAATAGGTACTTTTTCACCATATACTGAAAGGTAAAGGAGAGCCAACAGCGTTGGCTTCATACAAAAGCAGTCCTATGTAGAGACATTGTCTATTACGATGAAAAAAATGTAATGTCTTCTTCCCATTAATGCTCTTTATCATGATATTAGAAACGTTTTGAAATCATAGAATCATAGAAATGGCTATTTAACTTCCAGTCCTGGAGTTAGCTGGCACATAGTCTAGTATCTGTAATACTTCTGGTTTATAGAATCCACAAGCAAAGAACTTCTACTAGGGACAGGACACATCAGCAGGAGTTTTTATTCTTTTAATGCAGTGTTCAATCACATCAATTCAATTAAGCCACTGATCAACTTTTGCAACATGCAGAAACTTGAGTTCAATACTATGAAAAGAGACCTTGTATTAATTTAAAACAGATAAATCACTATTAGTTATTACCTTTTGAGTTAAACCCCAGTCTGAACGCTTGAATGAGATTTAGATACATGTATCACTTGATGAGGAATATATTCCAGAGTTCCTGTTTCAATAACCCCACTTGTGACACTTGAGCAGAAAATGCTTGTTTAACTCCTGTTTCAGAGCATAACCCATCAATTAGTTTTTCAGAAACTAAATAGGTATGTTGAAAGAAGCTCTGTAAGTAAATTCTACTCATGATACAGTGTGGTTCCTGTAGGTGAAGTGCTGGCCTTATAACATGTAAGCATGATCTCTGCTCCTTTCCCTGTTAGCATTCACTTTGATGATCTTAAGGAAATATAGCTATCCTTTAGTACTCATATCTGTTAAGCATAGCCAGTGACCTTTACCCCGCTCTCAACTTACCTAGAATGGACTGATACATATCTGAAGGAATGAGAAGATCTACATAACATTATTTTCAAGAAAATAATCTGAGGATCAAAGTAGTAGGCCTTCCAGAGTTTTTTAGGAAATGATAACTTCCTAAAAAATCCTTTTTAGGGAAAGAAATGTCTATTTTCCCAGATCTTTGTCTAAATTATCTCTACATGATCCTGTCATTTTGAAATAAAAAGAAAAATTCTCATTGACCACAGGGGGACT